>NW_007360277.1:1587158-1588796 GCF_000359705.1 Exserohilum turcica Et28A
AAAGTCAGCCTCGCCATTGTTTTGGCCGGGGGTGCTGAGTCAAAGACGAGCGTGTCGCAAATGCACATGTACATCCATCACAAGGGGACAACATCTAACACGTGTTTTACAAGAACCTCAGACACCAGTTTTTTTGTCACGCCCGTCTCACGCGTAGACAGTCTCACACGTGCATATGTAGGTAGGTAGGTAGGTAGGTAGGTAGGTAGGTAGGTAGGTAGGTAGTCTCACACACGCATACATGCGGACGAAGCGGTCGGTCGGTCGGCCGTTCAGTCGGACGGACGGACGGACGGATGAACGGGACGGACAAAGTTCGCTGCCCTCCCCTCCCGTCTTCCCTTTGCCTAAAAGAGACATTGGACAGGATGGCATGTACAGAAAGAGGGAAAAAGAAAAGGGAAGGAGACAGCGGAAAGAGAGAGAAAGAGAGGGAGGAAAAGAAGGTAGGAGATGCCAAGTGGGTACATACGTACGTATGGAGAACGGACCCCCGGATCCCATGGACCGCCGTGGGGAATCGAAGGATCCAGGGAGCGAAGCGAAAGCGAGGCGAGGCGAGGCGAACCAAGGGGACGGATGATGGATGCTTGCGGATCCGCCATGTGCCGTTGATGCTACGTACGTACTTAGTCCGGACGTACATGCGTATGTGTGTATGTACGTCCTACGTGTAAGTGTGGCGGGATGCTGGTGTGAGGATGGCATGGCCATAGCATGGCAGTGCTGGCTAGAGTAGACTAGGGGTTTAGTGTTGTGAGTGGTCTCGTTTTTTTACTTTCGGACTAGATACATGATTGCAGGGCTTGTTGCAGAAGGTGAGTTACTTTGGGGGGGGGGGGGGTGGTAAGTAAGGGAAATAGAGTTGGGCTAGGGGAGGCGGGAGATGAGATTATGGACGGCGATTATGATTCTGCGGGGTTTATTGGTGTTGTTGCGCGTGTGATTGGGTTACTAGGGGGTTACGGAAGATTGTTGTCGGCGTTGTTTTTTGCAATGCGACTGGGCTACTCGGGGTTTGTGGAGGAGAGTGGTCGGCGTTGTTGCTGTTGCGTGGCGCGGGCAGTGTGCGGCGTGCGGCTGTGTAGCATGGGTTGGAAAGGAGACAGATTAGACGGAAACCTTGAGAGTGCATTCCTCCTCTTCACATATCCAAGTGGTACTTTGATGTTAGTAGTCTGTGTAAACAAACATGTACGTAGCAGAGGGTGTAAGTATGTAAATAGCCCCCACGCTTACCGGATAAGGTAACACAGCGATCTCCAAGTCCAACTGGAACCGCTATCTCGGAAAACTCTAAGTAAGCCATGTTGATCTGATTTCGCAAAGTAAATGTTGATGTAATGAGTCATGACTATACCTATATATCCTCATTGCTATCTCCTTGTGTACTTTACTGTGTTATGAAATCTGCTGCGTCAGCACTTCGAAATCATTCATGGAAACAAAGTAATAGGGAGCGCACATGACATTCACGCATGACTCCCCTCTCACTCACTCACTCCCTCCCTCACAAACTCTCTTTCTGCCTACTCTCTGTCTTTCAGTGAGTCAAACAAAATAGTACCATGCGTCTCGACATGCAAATTTCCCACAAGCCGCTTTTAGCCGTGAAGTCCCCCCCCCCCCCCCCCCCCC
>NW_007360277.1:1590705-1601227 GCF_000359705.1 Exserohilum turcica Et28A
ACGGTAGCATTACGACATGATTGGCGTCGATATCATCATCTGGCAACGGTGCCGAGCAGCTATGGCGACGAGGGGGCAAGACGGTGACGACAAGACGAGCGGTTGGATAGTCCTGGCAAGGCGATGTGAGACAAGTGCAAGTGTGTGCTGTGTGCAGTGGGTGTATGTTTGTTATGACCGAGTCTTGTCTCCGCTCTGGCCTTAAGCCCGCGCAAACCCCACAGAGGCCACATGATCTACGCGCCGTCAAGCCACGCGCTGGGCATGCAAATGGGGGGGGGGGGCAGTTGGCAGTAATGGTGGCGTCGATGGGTATGGCTTTTGCTTGGTTGAGCGGCGCCCACGAGGGTCGTGCAAGGCAACCATGGGGGGAGATGGAATAGCTCTCACTCATCTCATCTCATCTCGCCCACACCACAACCCATACCACACGATAGCATAGCCCGTGGATGGCTGCCTGGGCTGGGCTGAGGCGTACATGCACATGTATACACGCCTAGAGCATTGCCTCGTTTAGGCGTCCAAGGCTGCCAGGCACCAAACATCCAGCCCCCCCCTCTCCCCTTTGCAGGCAAACAGTTGCGCCCCACCGCATAGCCGGGCGTTGATGAGCTGTAATGCCACCTCATCAATCAGAAGCACGTCGAATCACACACGGACTTGGGTGGTGGTGTTTGGAGGCGGCGGCCGGGGTAAGGCGGAGACGGGGAAACAAACTAGGCGGCGGGCCCTTTCTCTCCCTCTTGCGCTCTCGCTTCACTCGCGCGCCCTGCATTTGCATGCACCGGCCGAGTCGAGGCGAGGCGAGATAGGCGCAAATGCGGCGGGTCAAAAGTGTAAAAGTCCATGTGCAGTGCCGTACATAGACCTACTGCACGTTGGTGTAGCAGCAGCGCTGAGGCTACACCGCTGGCTGGCTGGCTGGCTGGCTTGCTGACCACACCGCTGCGACGCCGAGAACAAGTCGACGACGTGGTTTGAAACGTGCACTCTACCCACTACCCAGCACAAGCGCGCATTCATGTTTCGAACCATGGGCCATGCCCGTTGCAGTCCTGAATCGCCCGTGTGTGTTTTTTTATTTGATTTGATTTGATTTGCATGGCCACGTTGTTGTTTCGAGACGTGTATCGCATTGCATCAAATCAAATGCATACAGTATCGTGGGGGGGAAAGGGCGCAACCAAGGAACCCAAAGGAAGGGAAAAAAAAGATCGGCGCTGTAACTCGCCCTTCTTCTTACTTGTGACAGATTGTGGAGAAGGTCAAGGCCTGTTTTTTTTTTGCCCAGAGCGGAGTCCGCGACAACAAAGTACCCGTTTCCGCTCTTGTTCGTCCTCGCCCTCCTTTTTTGTCATATTTTTTCTTTTTTTTTCCCTTCCGGTCTTGGTGAAAGGAAAAGAAGAGAAAAAAAAGGACAAAGCGTCGTGATCGCGACGCACACGTGCATGATGGCATATACGCGACGCGGATCTTCGCGTTGTTGGAGTTCCGCTCTCCGCCCTGTCTTTTGGCCCGCGTTTCGCCCGATCGGAACATGGTCGCCGCCGACCATGCTCGCTCGTCCACCTCATGGAATCCGATCGGAATCGTATATGCTCCGAGTTGCCTTTGCCCCACCCCATGTCCCCCATGTGCATGTCGTTCTGGCCCTGCGCTTTTCTCGAATCATCACGGCGGAGAGCTCGCCGTCAGTAGTAAAGAAAAAACGACCCGGTTGCGCGCGGCAGGCAGGCAGGCAGGCTTTGCACACGCCATTCGTTCAGCTGTCTGGCTGCGTCACATGCGCCACTGGGTGGGCTGTATATTCCTACATAGCCATGTTTTTGAAGCGTTGCGCGCGAAAAACTCCGGATGCGTAGCAAACAGGAAAAAAAAGGGCGGGGGACGCCGTGTCCGTCGTAAAGGTGCCTCCCCTTCTGCCTTGTCTTGCACATGCAGGGGGGCGCGCGCAACACGAATGCGAAAGTGTAGTTGTCAAGGACAATACGGTGCGGTGTGCCTCACCGGCTCGTGTTGTCCCTTTTTTTTTGGGCACAGCGGACGACCAAGCCAAGCTCAGGTCTTGGGGCGCCAAAAGAAACGGGGCAACGCCAACTGCGCGTCGGCCTTGTCCAGTCCAGGCTGCTACTAGGTGTAGAGACATGTCCATGTACTTAGTACTAACCTGCGGGCGGCGGGACCAAGCGTGCGCAACGACTTGGACTTGCGACGGCGACCAGAGAGAGGGGCCAGGGTCCGGCGCGCGCACTGGCCAAAAGTCGGTCAAGCCAAAAAGTTTCCTGTGGCATAGGTGCGACCAGGTCGGCGCCCCAATCTCCCACATACGCCCTAAATTACCCCTCGCCTTTGCTGGTCGAGAGAAATGCTGGCACACCATGGCAATGCACATGTCGCTTGCACCCCCCCCCACGTAGCCAAACTCATGACCGCTCTTTGCTGGTCGCCTGCGCCTGCACGTCAAAATCACACCCTGTGACTGGTGGCCCTCGGGCGACCGTCTGATTACCATGCAGCCTGCAGCGATAGCACGCAATGTCACCTGAGGAAAGCATATGCTGCACATTATTATTATGGCCATAATTTTTTCACTTGCAAACCGAGTCATGATAATCATGATGGATCGTTGTGGATTGTTTCTCTCATTCTGTAGCTAAGGCGGCAGTCTCGACCAATGTTCTCGGGAGAACTTGAACCGCTCGTACCAAAACTAACACACGCCCAAAGTCTTTCTCCTCCGCCCCTATCTAGTGTCCATCCCATGCATGCATACAAGAGAGTAGAGTCCTGAAATCATCGCAGAGACATGTCCCCCGCCCTGCGGTATATATGCCAGTACAATCCGACATGTAAAAAAAAACGCCGTGCAAATAAAGAAAAGGATATCGTGCTCAAGTGAATACAACGCTATGCTGGAAATGACTCGCTCGCTCGCTAAAATAAAACAGTGCTGGATCAAAAATCATGAGGTCGGAACAGGGTCGTGTGCTGGCCTAATAACTTGAGATGAGCGGCGTGTTTGTCGTGTCCATGAACAGCGGTTGGTCGTCGTGCTCCATGTACTGCGCTTCTTGTGGCTTTGCGTCGTAGAAGGTGGTTGTGAGCATGGCTTCCTTGTTGAAGTTGAGCGTCGATTGCGAGGGGGATGTGGGCGGCGACTCGTCGTCCGACTCGTCCTCAAAGGTGAGCTCGGGCGGTGATTGTGATTGCGAGGGAACACGGGTGAGGGCGAGTTCAGAGTCGTCTTCCATGTCGTCGTAAAAGTCTTCGTCGTCCGAGTCGTCCTGGTCCACCTCCATTGTGCTGATCTGGACGGGCGCTTGGGCAATGCGGCGAGGCATGGGGATCATGTCAAAGTCGTCGTCGTTGTCAGAGTCCGACTCGGAAACGTCGTCGTCGTCGTCGTCGAGCTCCTCGACGATGCTGTCGGCCCACTGGATGTGTCGAGACTCGTCGGCCTTGGAGGCCTTGGCCATGGTCTGGTTGAACCACTGTTCCTGCTGGCGCTCGGCGTCCTGGAGTTCAATCATGAGGCTGTCGAGGAGGTTGGCGTGTCCAACGAGCAGGCGGAGGTCGTGGTCGGCCCTGCATGCCTCCTTGCCCAGCTTGGAGCGGGCCGAGGCAGCAATGTAGTAGGTCTGGGTCAAGGACATTTTTTGCTTCTTGGGCGGCGGCGACGAGACGTAGTGGGAGCGCGTAGTCTCGGCCGTGAAGGGCTCAAACGAAGTCTGGATGCGGAGATGTGATGAGAAAGGCATGGTGAGGGTGAGTGGTTGCAGGCAGAATTATATGGCCAGAGTGTGCCTGGAAAAAGAGGTGAGTCAGTGTGGTGGGTGACGGGAGGGAGGCGGAGAATGACGAACCCTCGTCGGCTGGGGAAGGTGATCCGAGCGTGAGTTTGGCGAAGGCAGCAGCAGTGGTGGGGACGATGTGCAGCGATGTGCAGCAGAGGAGGAGGAGGAGGAGGAGGAGGAGGTGGTGGTTGAGCAGAGGATATATGTGTGAGTGTGTGAATGTGTGCTTGGATGTCGTGGTGGTCGAGGGTCCTGGATGGCGGGCGGGCAGGCGTGTTTCTTATGTTGGCGTGACGCATGGCAGACGGGCGTGGTGGATAACGGGTGGCCGGAGTTATTGGCGTGTTTCTGGTGCCCGGACACCGCTCTTGGCCGAGCATTGCTCAGCCCAAGGACCGATGCGGTGAGCTAGCAGACTATGATTCACACGACGCGGCAGGGGTGCTAGCGCGGCTTACGATGCTTGGTGATACCCTGCCTGTCGCCGGTCGGACGTAAAGGCTTTCGCCCGCGCTGGCGTCTGGTGTGCGTCCATGTGCGGAGGCATGCGGTGCTGCGACGACGCGGAACCCGAGCCTTGCGCGGATATGCCTTGATCCACGCTGCCGCCTACACACGCACATGCACACGCACATGCACATGCACATGCACATGCACATGCACATCCACGTCCACGTCCACGTCCACGTCCACGTCCACGCCCACGCCCACGCCCACGATTCTCGGCCCTGCCATCAGCCACGCACTCGCTCACGCACTCGCTCCCTCGGTCGTGTCTGCTACACATTCACTCTAATTTGCGAAAAACCATGGGCTCCGTCATGGTGTGCAGAGAGGGCCGTTGGCGGGGCTAAAGGGCGGGTTTGTCAGATGGGCATTTTTCAGCACACCTGACAAAGCGACGTGTTGGGGCCAATGAGGGGGGGGGGGGGGACAGGCGGACGTGTTTGTAATCGGGACATGTCGTGATGAGATGGCTTGGAGGATACGGACGAAAGCTGTGAGTGTGTGTGGGTGGGTGGAATGCCGGAAGGCCGAGTTTGCTGGCCAAAGCAAGTGCGGGCGCGTGGGCGTGTGTGGTGAGAAGCCGGTCGGCCGAGCCACATGCTTTTCCGGCAGGCAGCCATGACAGGCAGACAGACAGGTTGGCACTTGACCCGCAGCAATTTGGTTGGCGTGAGGCCGGCAAGTCGCGCGGAAACGAGGCGAGGGCATGGGCTCGGGGGCCCAATGTTTGGTAGCAGCGGTAATAGGGAGCTGGGCACAGTAGTGGTAGTGGTAGCGGTAGCGGTAGCGGTAGCGGTAGCGGTAGACAGAGCAATTAGCAGGTGGGAGGCGGGGCCAGGATTGGGCAAGCCACGGGGCGAGCTGTGGCTGAGCCTGACGACAGCGCACCCCAGGCGCAAAAGCAAGCGGGCGAAATGAGGGCGCGGCGTGTGATGCAATGCATGGCCCCTGCTTCCCACGGCCACTGGCATGGCGCTGGCATGCGCACTGGGCTGCGCGCCGTGTCAGCGTCATCTGCTGCCCTTCGCCCTGTCCATGTCAGATCCAGGAACCGACCAGGGCTGCGTTGCCCAGTGCTCCCTCCTCCTGCTCCCTCCCCGCTCCGCCCAAGCACGAACGATCCTAAACGAGAAGGCCGCCCAAGCACAGCCCTTCTCGTCGGCACCACCACGCATCCGAGGGCCTCGCTTCACCGCTGCCGCCATGCGTACGCTGCTGCTGACATCTACCAAGCCCTACACCGAGTATGCCGCAGCCCGCCCACATGCACCCTGCCCCCGTGTAGCAGCGCAATGCTGCCCTCTACAAGCCATGGCCTGACCCCTTGCCTCATTCGGTATATGGCTCTCCCCGACTAAGCCACCACCACGCCTCTACCACGACGCCGACAACGACGATGAAAACGGCTCACACGGCACACGTATTGATTGATTGCACCCCACACAAGTATTGCCTTTGCCTGTGCTCAGCCTCTTCCGCCTTCATCGTACCGCTAACCACTATTCCCGCATCCATCCTCCCAAGCATACATCTAGCCCTGCGGCATATCTGCAAGCCACGCCATCCCACTCGCTTCTCTTTCAAGTATGCTTCTGGAACAGTCGCCGTGCACGGTTCCATGCATTGCCCACCACACATGGCCCATTATTCCCTCTATGCGAGCTGCTGACATTCCCATAGCCGGCCGATATCCAAGTCGACCCTGGTTGATTGTGACCTGGTAGCCCAAGACCTGGGTGCATCAATAAGCATGACTTTGCTCGCCATTGGCTCCCAACACCCACACGTCAATTTTGACTCAACACTAGTCAGTCTACATTCATGGTTGACGCAACCCTCGTACGAAAATTTTGTTCAGACGAAAATTCCATCACCCTTCCTCGAAGCTTGACAAAGCTTGGGCTGCACATACTGGCAGCGGCATGCCGTCACTGCGCATATGCTTTCAAATTCGTGTCAAATCCCATCGAGATCCATGAGAGGGAGATTCTAGAATTTCCTTCCTACGGCCTTTACGGCTTGACGCACTGAGTCGTCGCCCTGGCACACGCCACTGACGTGCTGCTATAGACTACGACATCATCTTCAGTGCGACTTCGGACTCGGCATGCTGCATCCAGCCTCTCCGTCCAATGCGGAATGGAAGCGATGAAAAGAAAACTGATTCTCCAAGTCACACCTATGTCTCGCCATTTGCTTTTCTTCAATGACGCACAGTCGTGGTGTAAAGAAACGAAAGCGAATCCGGCTGGCCGAAAGAGCAAAAGGAATATGAAGCTCACGAGATTACGTACCACGAGACCGATACACAGTATGGTTCAACTGCTGGTTGCAAATGGCTCGTGCCTCACTTTTAGCAATGGTTTGGTTTGTCTTGTTTATCTACAACATTGCCCACCTCAACTGGGATTTGTTTCGGAGTGGTTCAAAACTTGCGTCTGGGCAATCGTCTAGGTGTACTCGATCCCGCCAAAATGCGAGGAAAGTAACATATCAGACATTTCCACGTCCGAGCCCATTATTATGCCTGGAATCCGGGGTTGAAGAGAATAAGCAAGGAACGAACCAGACATGCAACCAAGATACCTCAGTCGTTTCGTCATCACCATATCTAGGGAAGGTCCCCTCGTCCGGCATCCTGGATATATCATAGGGCTGAGCATATGTTGCAGCTCACCCTGTGCCTGGCGATTTGGTTCCAAGCAAATATCCAACAAGGATATTTCCAAGGTGCTTGTGATGGTTGTGCTAAGCATTAGAGACGGCACTTTCTCCGGCATGATCCTGTTCTGCCCAAACGCAACTCCGTGGATTAGGAACAGGAATGGATTGGCCATGAGCATCTACCCAACAACAGGGTCCTCCCACCGATCCCAGTTCGGCGAAACTATTGGACATGGCACCGCCCTATCGTGTTCCTGATGCCCATCGTGACCCTGATCTTCCAGGATGAATGCCTGTCGCGCTTCACTATTTCACAGACTAACCCGCCATTTGTTATGCGTTGGGCTGCAACACCCCACGGCATCTTGTGCCCTGCCAACCGCACCCGTAAACGCATTACGGGAGCTTGCTGTCGGTGCCCTGCGAGGGTTCGACCCAGCCATCCGACCCACATGGTATGCGTTGTTCATGTCGTTGCGATGCTGTGCACACTGTGCCCAAGTCAGTGTTGGGCAGGTTCCAGTCGCCAGCAACCCTTGGTGGTCGATCTGCTGGGTTGCAATGGCAAGTAGATCAGCATGAGTCGTAAACCGAATCGTGTTTAGATAATTTCCAGCCTTGCGCGGCAACGAGAGAAATGACGTAGGCCTCTTGTCCGTGTCAACACAGAATGTAAACAATGAAAAATACCCCACGTGGCGTGGGCGTCGCGCGTTGCTGTGGATGGTTAGCGCGAAACCCTGATCACAACAAACATTGCAACCAAAGGACTCAACAACAGCCCTATCGCTCCTCGTATACCGAATTACTCGTCCACCAAGCTGCAAAACGACTGCAAAGTGCAACACACGGCAAAATCTCAGCAAACAATGGCCGACCCGGGTATGTTCTCGGTGCGCCGTCAGGTAGGTTCATGCTGCGACCCCCTCTTGTCGCTTCTTCCTTCTGCCGACCTCGATGTCTCTAACACGACGCGCAGACTTTGGGCCCCGTCAACAACAACGTCTCCGCCATTCCCATGCCAGCCTCCGCCATGAAGCGCACCAGCTCAGTACACAATATGCAACAAAATCAGTTCCCGCCCAACCTTGCGCGGTCGCAGAGCGGAAGTAGAATGTCCCTCGCTCCTGGCCGTCCCAGCCAGCCAATCTTTCAGCGCTCCTCGTCCGGCACAAACCTCGCCGAAGGCTTTCCATCGGGACACCGCAACTCGACCAGCAACTTTGGAGCAGGCAGTGCGCGCAAAAGCTTCGCGCCCGGTGCCTCCATCTTCCAAACACCTGCGCCCTCGTCCTCGGCCCCGACGTTTGAACAGAGCGCCCAGCGGAGAAGCAGCGTATTCAAGTCACGGACATCACACGCGCCCGGGCAATCAGGCATCAAGCAATCCTTCTTCCAGACGGCACCGCTGCCGTCGGTTCCTCCGGCGGACCCCCGACGACTCAAGGACCCAAACACGCGCTCGCACATGGCACAGGAGCTAATGGAGTATCTGACACACAACAATTTCGAGATGGAGTCCAAGCACGTCCTCTCCAACAAGGCCATGACTTCGCCCACCCAAAAGGACTTCAACTCCATGTTCCAATGGCTATACAACCGCATCGATCCCAGCTACCGCTTCCAGAAGTCGATTGATCAAGAGGTGCCTGCGCTGCTCAAGCAGATGCGCTACCCATTTGAAAAGTCCATCATGAAGTCGCAAATTGCCGCTGTTGGCGGTAACAACTGGTACACCTTTCTCGGTCTGCTCCACTGGATGATGCAGCTTGCGCGCCTGATGCAGGCGTTTGACGCGGGAACATACGACGATGCGTGCTTTGAGGCGGGCTTCGACGTCTCCGGCGACCGCATCATCTTCGACTTCTTGTCCGACGCGTACAGCACCTGGCTATCAGCCGACGACGATGACGACGACGAGGAAGCGCAGCAGAAGCACATGGAACCTCACATTAGAGCCATGGCCGCCAAATTCGATGCCGCAAACGCTCAACACCTCGAACAAGTCAACCTTTTGGAGGCTGAGCACAAGTACCTGCAGGATCAAATCGAAGAGCTTGGAAAGTCTGGCCCAAGGATACAAAAGCTCGAGGAGCAGATTCGCATTCTGGAAGAGGACCGCGTCAAGTTTGAGAACTACAACAACTCCATGGAGTCCAAGGTCAAGAAGTACACTGACCGCTGCTCATTCTTGGAGAAGTCGATTGAGGAGATTGAGGCCGAGCTCGAGGCTTCGGAGAAAGAGCAGCAAGAGCTTCAAGCCATTATTGACGGCCGGGGCATGACCATTGCAGATATCGACCGCATGGCAAACGAGAGGGACCGTCTCGACTCTTCTCTCCAGGCAACCTCAGCACGCCTGGAGGAGTCCAAGAAGCGCGTTGCCGAGAAGGAGATTGCAGCCTCACGGAAGCTTGACGAGCTCGAACAAACGATTGAGCGCTTCAACAATCTCGGCTACCAGATTGGCGTCATACCATCCACAGCTGTCAATGCAAAGGGGCAAGAATACGAACTGGTCCTCACCATAACCGATGCGCCCAACTTTTCAGGCTCCCAAATGGGCGGCTCATCCCAAGACGCCTCAGACCGACTCCTTCACGACTCTGGAACAGGGTACTCTCCTGCTCACCTCCTGAACCTCGATCTCCGTGGCACGGTAAAAGCCAACATTCTCTCCCTGCGCAAGGAAATTGCAGAGCGCCGCAACCAAGCGCTAGAGGCAGACATGAACAACCACGACCTCCTCGACAAGATCAAGGAAGCCATGGACGACAAGCAAGCCGAGGTCGAAGCCCTAGGCCACCGAGTCGCCCAAGCCGAAGAGGAGTTGGAAAAGCTCCGCGAGATTACCAACACACAAAAGAGCCAGTCTGATGCGCAAATCGAGCGCATGGAGAAGGAACTAGGCCGTATGCGCAGCGGACTCGGAGAATCTGTGCAACTCATGGTTCAGCGCGAGATGGCCGTGAATATTGAGTAAGTCCTGATTATGTCCGCTTGCATGCAAACGTACTAACAAACATGCCCCTTAGATACGAACAGCTGCAACTCCGCGCAAACGCACTCCGCGAAGAACTCCACACGGAAATCGAACGTATGCTCGATGACATTGTCCGCTTCAAGCTGCATGTCCAAAAGTCGCTCGAGGAGTACGAGCAGTTTATTGCCGATGAGGTCGAGCGCAGCTGCGAGGAGCAGGATATGCTCGCTGCTGAGGACGAGGACGAGGAGATGGACGACGATGCTCACGACTAGGACTAAACATGCTTATGACTTGGAAGCGTGTTCTTGTCTGTGTCTTGTTGTCTTGTTATTGTTCTTTTGTCCAGGCGTCTGACGGAGCAAGTGTGTGTGTCATGCGGTACATGTGCCAACGATTGGGTTTCACGACGTTCATGATTGGTGTTTTGGGTTCTTCTCCATGTTGGATGCATGTGGGCCATGTCAGGCCATTTTGGAGCTTACTGTCTTGGGTTGTACCTTTTTCGTCCTCTTCTTCTGAGATACCTCTTTGCTCTTTGCTCTCTCTTTTTTTTTGGGGGGGGGGGGGGGGG
>NW_007360277.1:1601316-1606884 GCF_000359705.1 Exserohilum turcica Et28A
TTACAAATTATCATAGTACCATTTATTCTTTCCAAATCACGTCCATGTAATTTTGTTTTTTTCATGAGTGGTTTCGACATGCTGATGCACACGTGCTTTCACAACGCCAGCAGAGTTACACACAGTATACGATTGTGGTGATTCTGATTCTGACTTTTGACCGTCAATATTGCTGATACATATCACGGCATACATCCATACATCCATACATCCATAAATATATACCAAGACCCAGCACAACACAAATAGACTACCAGTCACCAAAAAAAAAACATAACCACTGAATTTAGATAAGAGTATCTCCCCAAGAAAAAAAAGAAAGAAGAAGAAAAAAAAGGGAGAGAGAGAGGGGGGGTATCTAAAGTAAAAGTAAAAGTAAATGTAAAAGTAAAAAAAAACAGATAGATGTCATCTGCATTAAGTACAAGAAAAGAGAATTTGGGTTCTTCGACACATACACACATACACACACATACACACACATACACACACATACATGCACACATACATGCACACACGATCTCTCTCTCTCTCTGTCTGTGTCCCAGCCTCATATCTACTCCACCTCCACCTCCACTCCACCTCCACCACTGCCTCTTCCACTGCCTATTCCGCTTATTCCGCCGCATATCCATCACCAAGCCGCAACGCTAGAAACCGGCAAGAAACCGGCAAGAAACCTCAAAGAAAAAAAAAAGGAAAAAACAAAATAAATGAATCCGTCGTTGTCGTTGTCGTTTGGAAAAAAAGAAAAAGAAAACAGGGGGTAAAGGGGGGGGGAGGGGGCAAGAATAGAGGAGAAGAAGAAGAAAGAAAAAAAAACAGGGGGGAAGAAGAAGAAGAAGAAGAGGAGGAGGAGGAAGAAGAAGAAGAAGCGGAGGAAGAGGAGGAGGAGGAGGAGGAAGAGGAGGAAGAGGAGGAAGAGGAGGAAGAAAACAGAACCAAATCCCAGACCGTAAACCAACTATACAGAGCATCCTGACTACTGTACTAGACTGTACTAGACTGTACTATCCTGTAACTATACCTATACCTATCCTATCCTACTCATCCCTCTTCTACACTCTACACTCTACATGACCCAACCCCTCTCACCACTTGCGCACCCAAATTACCACGCATCCAATCAACTACCCAGCCACCACGCCCCTCCCACTCGTCAACACCATATTACTCAAGAGCTCAACCTGACTTTTCAAGCCCGCCATTTCCCTCGCTTTATCGCGTGCCTCTTTTGTTTTTTCCGCGAGAAGGCGTTTGAGCTCCGAGTTTTCGCGGCGGAGACGGTCGAGTTCTGGGGTTGTGTTTGTGTTTGTGTTTGTGGGTGGGGGACTTGGGACTGGGACTGGTTGTGGTGTTGGTGATAGAGCTGGATGGGCAGGGGAAGGAGGAGATGGAGAGGAGGAGGAGGAGGTGTTGATATTATTATTCTTGTTGGAATCAAGATTGGGATTGGGATTGTTGGTCGAGTCGAGAGACGGGTCAATGTATGATGTTGATTGCGCGGGGGGCGTGGAATTGGTGCGTGAGAGGCGGCATGGAGAAGCGTATGCGTCTGCATTGTATGTATTCGTAGTAATCGGTGGAGATTCGTCATGTGCAAGTGTTGAGCGCTCATGTCGAGGCGATGTGTAGTTGGACTCTGTATGCATGGCCATGGGTACTTCATCCTGGGGTTGAATATCGTCAGTTGGTTTTTGGAAACCGTGACCCAGAGGCTGGCCGGATGCTTTTCGCGCTCGCTTGATTTGCGCCCGGATGTTGTAGACGTCGCGCTTGAGGATGTGGATGCCGGGGAGCGTGGCTTGGAGGACGCCGACGGTTCTGCCTACGCCGCGGTCGCGCCCGTGGTTTGGCTCGCCCTTGCGCAACATTTCTTGCTCTACGATCCTCCACACGAGGCCGCCGCGCTCCAGACTGTGGGTGGCGGGCTTCTGGGAGAGCTCTGGCTGTGAAGCTTGGGCAGTGTAGTCGTCGGCCTCGGCTTCTGCATCGCCATCGGACTGGGTCTCCCTGGTCTCGCAGAGGTTCATCTTGGCCAGCTCTTCCTTGGCCGTGACGCCTCCCACGCCGATGCGCCCCCCGACGAGGCCCCATGTTCTCTTTCGCTGGACGGCCCACCCCGCACTCTCGCGCCCCGGGTGGTTGTGCTGCGGCTCGCCCACGCGCAGCAGCCACGTGCCGTCGTCGAGCTTCTTGCCCTCGACCCACATCTTGCAGCCCGTCTTGTAGCTGACCCGGTTCTTGCGGACCCGCGTCTCGTCAGTCAGCTTGTGCGTGTTCTTGGGCTGGCCGTAGCAGACACAGGCTAGCTTGATGCGCGAGCGGTTCTTGGCCGTCGTGTTGATGCTGAGTGCGTAGCCATGCTCGGACGCGTGCGACTGGGCGTATTCGTGGAGAGCTTGCCATGAGGGATGCACCGAGTCTGGGGGAGGCAGCATGTCGAAGTGGCCGTCGGACGCGTCGCTGGGGGCGGCGAGCAGCGCTGGACTCTGCGGGAGGCCCGCATATGGCGCCTCGGATGTCGGACTGGCAATCATACAGGCATGCTGCGGTCCTGGCGAGGAGTGACGGGTCTTTTGTCGCTTGGTGGGCGTATCCTCGGGCGAGTAGCTGTCTTCGCGTTGCTGACAGTCGGCGCTCGTCTGGCCTGTCTGCGCATTGACGCTGGGCTCGTCGTACCCGGCCATATCGACGACTTGGGCAGCGACATGATGGCGCGAAGCCGCAAAGCCATGGCAGGACAGCCGTGGGGTGGTCGGCGCGGTGCCGTGGCTGTACGTGGGCGATTCGTCCAGGTGGTGACCATGGCCGAACGGGACCGTCATGCTTGCTGGAGTTGCCTCGAGAGCTGCGCTTCAGTCAGGTATCCCCGCGCGCGACCGGCGACGCTTGGCCAGAATCTGTGCACATTGCAGTCCAGGCGGAGCGGTTGTGCTGTGTGGGTTGGATGGCATTTGCATCGTGATTATGTGTATCTACGTGATTTGCCATGTTGGCACGTTGTGGTTGACGCAGCAAGCCGATTGGGCCCCTTGGCATTTTAGTAGGGAGAACGCGTTGCCCTTGCGACACCAACACTAACAAGAAGCAAAACAGAAATCCAGCAGCATTCCCCCAGTACTGCTACGTGACACGTAGGAAATCGTCATATCGTTGACAGTCTGTTCCTCGATTCGTTCCTGCTCATTACCCGTTGTTGTATCAATTATCATGCTCACTCTCGCACCTTGACGTCGACCCACATGTCCTTGATTTCCCAGAGGCCAAGGGAATTAAACGTCTTCCATGGCTGCAGTGGATAGGTCAAGGCCATGTCGAAGTTTCTCAACAGTTCAAACACAACCTTGTGGATCTCGATCAGGGCAATGTTGCGGCCCAGGCAAAGCCAGCGGCCATAGCCAAAAATCAAATCATTGGTCCTCGTCATCCTGGCCAGGCGCTCCTTTGCTGCGTCGTCCGAGTCGTCAATGAGCCAGCGTTCGGGGTGGAACGTGGCGCAATCTTCGCCGTAGACTTTGCGGTTGTTGCGATGCATTGTCCAAGCCGAGTAGCCAATCAGGGTGCCGCCGGGGATGTAGTACTCGTTTCCGTCGATAGTCACCACATCTCCTTCATCGGGCGCCACCTTGGAGAAGATGTTGGCAACGGGGGGGTGCATCCGCATGGCTTCTCGGACTACAGCACCCAAATACGGTAGGCGGCGCACCTGTGCATCCGATACCACACCGGGAGACGCCGGGGCTTTTCCGTTCTGGACTGCTTCGTCAATCTCGGCCTGCAGCTTTGCATATACTCGCGGGTGGCTCATGACATGAAGCAAGATAATACGAATCGCAGCCGCGGTAGTATCAGAGCCAGCAAGGATCTGCTCAAAGACCTCTTGGACTAGACGGGTTAGATTGTTGTCCACCCATGTATCGTTGGAGCACGTGTATCACTCACAAAGCTCATCCCCTGCAAGCCCGTGGCGGACAAAGGCTGCAAACATGTCTGACTTTTCTTCCGTCGACTTTTGGCTTCTGGAAACGATAATCTTGCGCGCTTGAGCCATCATGTTGCCGAAGCCGGTCGTGTCCTTTTCCGACGGGCTGATGGCGGGTCCGATGATGGGCATTTCCTTGAGCCAGGCGATGCCCATGGCAAAGGCCGTGTTGCCAATCTTGAGCCCTTCTTCGCTCGACTTGAGATAGTCCTTGACATCGTGGTCGGCCGTCAAGTCGCCAAAGGCCTCGCCCAGGCCAATGTGGCTGATGACGTCCAGGGTAAAGAAGGGAATCTTCTGCGCCAAGTCCATGTGGGTAGGCGGGTCGATGGAGGCCGGCGAGGAAGCATACTTGCGCACTAGGTCGACGAGCTCCTTGACGTGTACGTCAATCGAAGGCTCCAGTGTCGGGTTCTCCTTGCCCGAGTACTGGCATGTGTCAGCGCGCGTGAGCATGTGGCCGGGCGGAAGTGCCGTCGAGTGATTCCGGGCAAAAGCAACAAAGGCAATCAATGTAGGACTTACGCCAGAAAGCATCTTCCTCCGCCGCGCATCGTGGCGGTCATTGTCGCATTCGGTAAAGACGTTATCCTTGCCGACTTCGAAACGGGCAGCGTGATAGTACCAGGGCGATCTCTTGTACGGCGAGCGCACAGCGTTGATGCGCATCCAGAGCTCTGGGTCAGAGGTTATAAGGTGGTTGGGTGCTATTCTCGCAATCGGGCCTATGCAGCAGCGTGAGCAGTGTCATGTGTCAATCCGTCTTGAGGGCGGGTGCCGCATACCGTACTTTTCGCACACGTCGCCGTAGTACCTGGGGGACTCGCCGCCGATGACAGCCCGCGAATGCCACAGCCAAGAGAGACCCGTCGTCGCGGGCCCGGCAAAGTGTCTCAGGCGCCAGTACTGGCGGAGGCGGCCAATGGCCAGGTAGGCAGCCAGAACAAACAGGACGACTTGCAGGCGCCGTGAGACATTATCTATCAACGAGGTGTCCGGGGCGGCATTCATGGCTGGCCTGAAGTGGAGTTGGTGGGCACGGATTCAGTGCTGTTGATGGGCAAAAATCACGGCTTGATGTCGACAGTGGGGCAGCACCGTGTGTGCATGCGCGTAGAGCGCGGGAGCACAGTCGCGAGGAGAAGCGGAGTATTATTGATGACACGAGCTGGGCGACGATGGGGAGGAGGCGCGGAAGACGATGCAGCTGCGGGACGGCGCTGGCCTGCGAGCTGCCATGAATGCTGACCAACGACGGGCTGCGAGCCGTATCTGCTTCTGCTTCTGGTTCCTGGCAGCGTAGCGGGCGGGCTAGGGACGCTATTTGCGCGAGTCGCCGGCGTGAGCCTGAGCGTCACGATATCCTTTGCTGGCCTCGCGCGAACAGGGCCATGGTGTATGCGAGTGGGCGAGGGCGAGGGCGAGAGCGAGAGCGAGTAGGCGAGAGAGAGGGAGAGCGTGCATGCAGGGCGTCGTTGGTGTCGTGTGCCGGGCCTATACTCGTCGAGGCCGCTGCAAGTCGCGACATGCTATCCACCACGACGCGCCGCCGCTTTAGCCCGCCCACTGGGAAGCAATCCGCC
>NW_007360277.1:1607261-1623228 GCF_000359705.1 Exserohilum turcica Et28A
TGGGGAGGAGGCGCGGAAGCGACTGCAGCTGCGGGACGGCGCTGGCCTGCGAGCTGCCATGAATGCTGACCAACGACGGGCTGCGAGCCGTATCTGCTTCTGCTTCTGGTTCCTGGCAGCGTAGCGGGCGGGCTAGGGACGCTATTTGCGCGAGTCGCCGGCGTGAGCCTGAGCGTCACGATATCCTTTGCTGGCCTCGCGCGAACAGGGCCATGGTGTATGCGAGTGGGCGAGGGCGAGGGCGAGAGCGAGAGCGAGTAGGCGAGAGAGAGGGAGAGCGTGCATGCAGGGCGTCGTTGGTGTCGTGTGCCGGGCCTATACTCGTCGAGGCCGCTGCAAGTCGCGACATGCTATCCACCACGACGCGCCGCCGCTTTAGCCCGCCCACTGGGAAGCAATCCGCCCGCCCAGGCTCTTCACTCATGCTCGTAGTGGTGTCGCCCAGCCCACAAGCCACGTTTTTACTATTCTTTTCCGTGCTCGCCACTCGCAGCCCCCCGATGCATGTCGTCGCCCTTGGCCATCTGGTGTGCCGGCAGGGGGGCGTCGACAATATACCTCTGTCCACGGCGCCCCAGATGCTCTGCAACAAACCCGTCGCCTTCTCTGTACCTGCATTGCCTGCGTGGACCGCTGAACCGCCAGGCCCTCCACTGTCCAAGCGTTTTGTTCCCTTAGATACTCGCTTATCGAACGGGCCCATCTCGCTCCGGCCCGTTGCTGGACGTCAGTCCAAGTGTCGTTGAGGCACAGCCACCCCTTGCGTTGACAAAGAACTCTTGGCTGCCAGACGAGCACATCCAGTTCGCATCCCCCGCCTCGCCAATCGCAGCGGCGCAGAGACATACCGCCAAACAATGTCGAGCGCCGGCAAAGGAAAAGAGAGGGAGATGGCCGCCGAGTCAGCATCGACAAGGGCCGACGACGGCACTACTGCTACCACTACCAGCGCAGTGCCGGGGTCTGGCACAATGACCTCACTCCCACCACAAGCCTCTTCGTCCTCGGCACCAGCACCAGCACCGCCCCCAGCAGCTTCTTCCTCGTCTGCATACCAAACACAGCTGCCTTCGGAAACAGAAGGCCCAGCCGCCTCGGCCCAGCAGATCAATCCTCACGTGTCCGTCGTACGTCTTCCCATTTCTTGAACTAACCAGCCAATCACAATGCATGCTCCCAAGTCATTCACTGCCAATAAACCCTCTCGTCCTCCCCGTTCCAAATCCCCAACCAACATCAACAGGACAACACCGAAGACGACACCGACTCGGCGCTCGGCGACGACGATGCCGCCAGCGACACCACGTCCATCGCCTCGAGCATCCACCGCGGCCGCTTTGAAAATGGGCGCCGCTACCACAAGTACCGCGAGGGCGAAAACGACTACTGGGGCCCCAACGACGAAGTCCAAAACGACCATCTCGACATTGCCCACCACATGTTTCTGATTCTGCTCGGCCACCGCCTGCATCTAGCCCCGATCAAGGATCCAAAACGCGTGCTGGATCTCGGCTGTGGCACGGGCATTTGGTGCATGGATATGGCGGATGGTGAGTTAGTTCCTTTTCGTCTACCTATCTACCCACGCATGTATCTTGAATCCTTACTGAACCCCCCGACCCAGAGCACCCCGCCGCCGAAATCACGGGCATCGACCTCTCGCCCATCCAGCCCTCCTTCACGCCACCCAACTGCAAATTCGAAATCGACGACGTAACCCTCCCCTGGACCTACACGTCTCGCTTCGACTTCATCAACATCCGCTCCCTGTACGGCTCCATCCACTCGTGGCCCGATCTCTACACACAGATATACCACAACCTCGAGCCAGGCGGCTACCTGCACCAGCTGGAAATGTCGATCCAGTTCAAGAGCGACGACGGCTCGCTCAAGCCCGACCACGTGCTCTCGCAGTGGAGCGATATTTTCCACGAGGCCAGCCGCAGATTCGGAAAGAGCTTCTATGAAGTTTGGAATTTGGTTATGTATATGCGCAATACGGGCTTCGTTGATGTGCACGAGTATTTGTACAAGGTCCCTGTTAATAGTTGGCCTGCGGATCCCCATATGAAGGAGCTGGGTCGCTGGAATCTGCTGCATATTACCCAGGGCGCTGAGGGCTGGGGGCTCTATTTGCTGACCAAGGTCATGGGCTGGAGCGTTGAAGAGGCCCAGGTTTTCTTTGCAAAGTTCCGGAATGGCGTCAAGGAGAGGCGCGTGCATGCCTATTTCGAGGTTGTCGTTATTCATGCGAGGAAGCCGTGAGACGACCTACTATTGTGTGTATCTTGTTGTAATTGTACCACTTATATTCCCATCACCATTTCTCCTGATTGCGAAACAGAGTATCTTATTTGCTGCAAGCGGGAATGTTTTTTTTTGCATGTGTATTAGCGCCACATTTCTCTTTTTCTTTTTTCCAACTTGAAAAAACCAGGGTATATGCAACAAGGGAAAACAACGCAGCATGAGTCGAAACAAACTGTAGCCAAAAGAAAAACACAGACGCCTTCTCACTACAAAACACAAACTTCCTACTTCCCCCCTGACGAAGGCGGCGGCACAGCTGGCGCCTCACCCGACTTTGGATCGGGCAGATGCGACACACTCGGCATATCCTCCACAGCCGTCTTCTCCTTGCCGTCACTAATAACAAGCGGCTCCTTCGGCGGGGTGCTCGGGCGGGTACTCTTTCCCTCTGCGTTCCTGATTTGCGACCCGAAAATCGAGTCGACCTCGTCGTCCTTGACTGACGACGCGCCGCTGGCGCTAGCACGGTTTTCATCTTCCGCCGCCAGACGCTCGTTTTCCAGGCGGACTTCGCGGCCGCGCTTGTGGCAGTACCAGAAGACGAAGAGGAGGGTGAATACCGCCAGGCTCATGATGACATTGGTTCCCGTGGCCAGCGCGGGGAATCTGAATTTTAAAAAGTTGACGATGCTGCGGAGGGCCGTGGCGACGGCGCCCTGGACGGAAACCAGAGACTTGAGGTTCGGGACTTGAGGCAGCATCGATCGCTTGCCCTTGGCCTTGCTTCCTTCGGCTGCCGTCTTGGCGTCGAATCCAGGCTTCTCGCTCGCCGCAGCCATAAACTCTGGGCCCAGCGTTGCCGTAAGCTTGGCTGGCAGGCTCTTGACGAGGTTCTGCAAAAACGGCGGCAGGCCAGCGTACATCTTCTTGAGCTGGTTGTCGTAGTCGGTAAAGAGCTTCTCGAGGTCATTGTAGGCCGTCGGCACGCCGTTGACAAGGTCTTTGAGGACCTGGGTAAATTTGGTGAGCAGCTCCTCCGACTCTTTACTAAAGCTGAAGACGCGGTTGTTGACAGCCGAGAGATTCAGCTGGTCCAGTATCTCGGTGAGCTCCTTGTCCTGCTTTTGGGCATCCGCGAGCTCAGTCGTTTTGGCCGCCTCGGCGGCAGCTTGGAGATGGTCTGCAAACTGGGCCCTATCCTTGTCTGTGAATACCGTCTTCTTCTCCTGCGATGGCTTGTCCTTTGCCTTGTCGCCGTCCTTTTTGTTAAACTTGGGCAATGAAAAGTACGACAGGACGCTCTTTTTGCGGCCAAGACCACCCTCGGGAGCCTTGCCTTTGCCCTTGTTACTAGCGTCACCAGCTGTCGCAGCGGGGCTTGAAGGGAGAGGAACTTTATCTGCGCCATCCATGAGCGCTTCCTGTGCGTCTTTGCCGACCTTCTTCTCGCCCGTGTCGTCGACTACTGTCGTGCGCTCAGGCAGAGGTGGAGGCGTGCCTTCGGGCTCTGCAGCTATGGCCGCAAGTCTCTCCAGGAACTTCTGATCTTCGGGATCCAGAACTGGGTCGCTGCCTACCTCTTCGCTTGCTTCTGTGACGGTCGGCTCAGGCGGCTCGGGAATTGGCCCGCTGGGTTCTGCAGTAGGTTCGTCGATCTTGGGAACAGCAGCGTCTTCTACTTTTGGTGTAGCAGACTCGGCAACCTTGGGAGGATCCGCGATTGGTGGGGGGCCAGGCTTCTGCTTGCTCTGTGGAAAGAGCTGCTTGGACTGGCGGCGCATCTTCTCGAGGTAGGACGCCATGGCGACGTTTAGGCGCGGGGCGTTGTGATATGGATGATGTTGATGAGGAGTTGTGTTATGAGGAGGTGCTGGAGGAGTAGGGGCTTTTGTCAAGTAGAAGGGGGCGAATTGGGTAGCACGTGTGACTCTGGGCGGCGCTCAACATGTCGTCGTGGGCGGCGTCGAAGCCCTGATTGATTGTCCCGCTGTTACAGGAAGCGCTGCGTCATGGGCAGGGATCCACGTTGTTGCCCCACCATGACACCCCGGTCTCTCCAACCACATCAACTGCACCCGTTGCCTTCACATGTGCATGTCGCACATTTCCAGGCTTCTTATCTAGCGCTGTCTACTGGGAATTTAGATGGCTTCTAAGGAGGTGGCTGTGTTGCGTCCAGCAGCCCTATAGTCAAATAACCTCGCTAACCGCGGACTGAAGCTTCTCTCCATGCTTCCAGGACGAGGAGCTAGACCCAATTTGCCTAAGACACTTCACTATACACCTCATACTGGCATCATCGCACAGCCACCTGAAGATCGACTATAGCCTTAGGAAATAACTTCCTTGTGTCTTCTAGGTATTGATACCACCTTGATCATTACTAAAGGGTACTATGAATATGCTTCCGGATCCATACAGGCAGATGCTATCCAATCCAATCTGTTCACACTGTTATGACTACCAGCACTCCCACTTCTGGCCTCCCATAGCAACCAGCCGATTAAACAGCTCGTCTCTCAGCGGCAACGCCGTGATGCGATACTCGTTGAGCCGGCGATCGACAATGATGAGCCCGTCAGCCACCTCGCGCTCCATAGCCCATCCAACGACCAACTTTGCTTTCCATCCATACCCGCCCACCTTTCGTATCTCTAGAATGTCGCCGACAGTAATAGACCACAAAGGGTGCAGGTCCTCTCTGTCTACACTGCCAATCTTCTCAATCGTCTGGTCCGTGGAAAAGGCAATGCTGGGAATCGTTGCTTTGGTCGTAATGTACGCATGGCCCTTCTTGCCCCCATACCTGGCCTTGAACTCGACAGGGCCCGATGTCAGATCTACATTGCGAGGTGGCACTGCACCCAGCCTATTCTTCGCATGTACAGAGCCAGCTGCCGCTTTGACTTTGTCGGCGCCTCGTGTAGTCTCCACACCACCTTTGACTGTGCTGCGAAAGAAGTTGAGAATCTTGGTGCCCTTTTTGCCGTGTTTGCTGTCTTTGGCTTCATCAATGTCTTCACCACCTGTTTGGTGCGCAACCGTGGGATCATGCGCCATGGCTGCATCGAGCTCTTCTTTTGTAGCATTGAGAGGCCAATCGGCGCCCGTGGCGCGAAGCTCTTCTTCGTTGACATCTGTGGGTTTTTCAGGAGGTGGCTGAGCGACGTGTGGTGGAGGTGGTAGCGGGGCCTTGTTTGCTTCGCCGAGACGGAGTAGAGTGATTGTGAGTTGGGCGTTGGTAGGGACACCCTTGAGCAGTGTGTTACGGAGCTCAAGTAATTTCTGCCAGTGGGGGAACTTTCTGTTGAGAAGTGCAAGTCCTCGTTGGATGGCGGGGTCACCGAAGAACCCGAATCCTACGCCGAATGTAACACCCTTCATGAACACGTAGGAAGATACAAAAAGTGAGACAAGTACGAGGGGTGCAACGACTGCTGCAAGTCGAAAGTGAAATTTGTTTGTGGGGAATGGAGGTGTCGGGTTAAGCATACTGTTAGATAATCAGTCATGAGCTGAGCATCCTCGCGGAAGGGTACTTACTTTGCGAAACGTTCCCAGGTGTCTGCGACGTCTGCAAGCCCATGCATGATTGGCCTCATCTTGGTCCACATGGCAGTCTCCACAGGCACCTTAGTCTTATCATATTCCTTGCCGGTATTAGCACCGGCCGCCTTATCCTTCGCATCGGCAGCACCAATGGCGAGCCTGGTGGGGTCTGGAATAGTGCTATCAGGCGAGTCTTCTTCTGGGGGCTCACCCCCAGGGTGTTTGCCAGTTGCACTCGACAATGCAATTGTGGCGAAACCGTTGACGAAGTTGGAGGCTTCTTGTTCTACAGCTTCACCCTTGTGGTTTTCAGGTGCCCCAGTTGCACTGTCGGTACTTCCGAGTGTTCCTGATTTTGGCTTTTGAACACCTCCACTGGAGCTGACGAGGGCGATGGGCGCTGGAGGAAACATGACCTCGCGAGCCGGAGGGTAAACGATCAGCGTTACCAGAGTCACTGATAGCAGGGGCATGATCATGTCGAGGAACCAAGCGGCGAAATATGCGGAACAAAACCATGCAGTGCGTCGAGTCTCGCGCCACGAGCGGATGCGGGCGATGTGCTTGCCAAATCCCATTAGACCGATGCCCTAAACACAATTAGGTTACTTGTAGCAAACTTACAGTCCAAGGGCTTACAATGGTCATGTAAAGGCGCTCAATGTTGGCACGAAGCTTGTCCGGAGAGAACTCTTCTTCATCGGCAATGTTCATGTCCAGACCTCCAGGGGGCGCTGTTGGAATCTCCTTGACATGGTACATTTGCTGCGGGAATTAGTATGAGAGTGGGTAATATTGTACATAAACTTGCCTGGTTGAAACGTCGAATCAGCAGCCAGAGGTCTTCATTTCCCAGGCCTCCTACGAGCGGTTTCGCGACAAGCTCTTTTGGCTCATTCCACCCCAAGTCCACTACCTCGTCTCCATGCTCTACCTGCGCTGCTCCCTTTTCTTCTGTCTGGGGTGCCCTGGCGGCTTCCAAAGCTAGTGCATGGCTTTCGGTAGGTGCATCCAGTAGCGTAGTCGATTTGCCTTGGTGTTCTGTAGGATCTGCATCGGGAACTGGTAGAAGGTCCTTGTAGACCACACCACCTGTCGACATGTTGGGCCAGATGTTGGAGAATCAAAGCCTGAGAGGATGGAGGATGGAGGGGGAAGTAATAGTAGGTGGATCATGAGATTTGTTTGCTCCTCACACAATGGAAGGACGGGTAGAGCTGCAATGGTCCTTACGTCACTCACGCACTAACGAATGGCAAGCCACAACCATCAGCGGCGATCTAATTGCGCGCTAACCTCATGCCTAGTTTTCTTCCCGCCTTCGAACGTTCATGAAAAAGAGTCAGGAGCGGTAAATTAAAGTGTTGCTTGATCTATATTTTGAGCCGAGCAAGGCGCATCGAAATATGCGTTCTGGAGCGCATGCACAGCTGCTGGTTATAGTGGTGATGTTGGAAATGGCATCTTGAGTAACTATGATCTACACACCCCACCAGCCACCACATCTGGTCTGCAATCTGCATTTTCCCTGCTTCGATCCCGCCTTACCCATGTCAAAGTATCCCTTTGGGAACTCAGACTGACACAAAGAGTGCCGTTTTAGGTGCAAGGCTGCGTCAACCGCACCCACTGCCGCTTTTTGACAGCAAACTTCTATGGGTCATTTCGTCATTGCCAATTTCGAGTAACCACTTTTTGCTAGGGTATTACCCATTCAGAAATGTTCACTTGATCTAGTATCCTTCTATGATGCCCCAACGCGAGGAAGTTATATCTATGCAAATTGTGGTTCTGAGGATCTACCGGGTGATACTGACGTTCATGCTCCAGTTTCGCGTAGCTAGCTTGTAGCAGCTGAGTGTGCGATTCAAAGTGTGTACAGAACGCCTTGCATCGTGCCTGTAGTGATAGAAGGCTGTATTTTTCTTCCTAAGTGCAATTTAAACGATATAGTTCCGTCCGCTCTTTTGGAGTATAATAATATTATATTGATACGGAGTATGAGTTATGGCAAGTTATCTTTCACTGCATATACGGGGCAGATATGGAACCAGGTACATGCTAGAGATGATTATTACATCCTAGCAATATCTCAATCTAACTATTATAGCGACAATGCTTTCTACAGCTGTCAAAGTCCAAGTCCTTGTAGCCCCAGTCTAATCTCTATTGGCCATGCTACGAGCCAAAGCGGTTTAGCGCAAGTACCTTGGTAACCCCGTCTCACGATGTCTTCTCATGTCCTACATCACTGTATTCGGTCACTCTTCAGCCGTGCATACCTGGTTCAATTGAAAATGGATCCGTGACCTCGATACGACTGCATCCAAAGTGTTCTTTGCACCATACGACGCATCTTTATAGTATTGATCTATTCGTGGTCTGCTGCGGAGTTCCAGGACAATGCTCAGGTATCACAACTTACGGGGCCTGATTATCTGATTATTTCGAGGGATGATGTGGTTGGTCATGTTTCAATTGGTACCGATTATAATATGCTAATGCCTCGTAGCTTCTCTGACCGCAGCATTGCGTGTAGACCCATGCTGCCACACAATCTTTGGTCCAAAGCATTTGGAAGAGTCTTGAGTGCCATTTGACGAGAGAGTTATGCACATGAGTCAAGCATGGGATAACAGCGCACACATGCAAATGCGAACAAGAGCTCTGACATTATAGACCCGTCACCCGCTACAGCCGCTCATAGACATGAACATGATCTATGATCTTACCGTTTAGGTCCTCATTTCTTTTTCCGCCTACGAGAATCGCTAATTATATCTTTCAAAAAGGGTAAAAGAGTTATTCGCGACGCGTGTTGCAGGGAGAGAATACATCCAGGAACTATGCCAAGTTCAAAGCACACATACTTTTTCAAAGGCAGTCGAAAACCCACAATCTCTACATATCAACAAGAGTGCCCAGTTCTCCCACCTGAGCGAATATCATGCATATTTTGGAGCTCCAAGGCCCAGCCAATTCGATTCGCAATTAAGCGAGCCTCAGCCAGAAAAGCATCGCTGGTAAAAGCAAAACAGCCCGACTTGGACAACAAGCAGGAGTATCAAGAGCGGGAGTATGCACACGGAAATCACTATCATGCCAGTGCAAGGGACTCAGGAGACTAGAAGCGGCTGGAAGCCATCACGGAGCTGATAATTTCAAGCCCACTTTTTCGGGTGTTCCTATCTGCGCGGTTATCGCTCATAATTGGGTCCGTGGAGCACGCAGTCCTCTCCGCGCGGGTAAAAAGCCGACGGAATACACGCGCCGATTCTGCAGAGGAACGAAAAAAAAGAGTCGGTACTTGGAAGATGACTGCGAGTCCCCCTTTTTTTTCTTCTTCTCTTCAACATTCATGGATTCTCCCACGAATCCCAAATACAAATGCGATTGCGAGGTATGTTTGACGTATCGGAGGCAGCGAGCGATTGAAAGGATCGGAGCGGCGTTAGTTGGAGACGAGTCAAGGTTCCACTTACACCAACCCTTAGTACCTTTGCGTCAGGCCACTTACAGCATTCCCATATACCCAGATTAGAGCACAACGTCCGGCCATGTTACATCCGGGCCAGTGCATCTACAGTAGTAACCAGGCAATTCCCTATGTAGACAGCTGGACCAGCCGCCCGTTACGCCGCCGAGATGTTGGTATCGCCCCACCGCTTGTCTGCCCGCCTCCCCCCCCCACATTGGCAGAAGATGCCGCAATCCGCGCTCCCAAATGCAGAAGCATCCCCATCCGCCATCAGGCGGGCCCTTGGCGTGCCTTGGCGTAGCACCGAATCGAAGCTTACCAAGGCCGCTTATCACGTCTTGACACGGCTCGTGTGCTTCTTCTTCGCTGTGCCCGCAGCCGTTATTGGTGGGCCGAGGGCGTCAGCCCTCGTGTGGTGGATGCATTCACTTGGCTGGATTTAGCAGGTCGCAAAGAGCCCGTTCCATGTGGGCTTTTATTGTGAGCTGCACCTTTCACGCATGCTTGCTACGTCAGTAGGAAGCGCTGTGCCTGGTCTCTGGCATCTTGTTCTCCCCAGTTGGCAAACCAGCAGCCGGTAAGTACGACATTAGGACAAGGGTGGGCTGGTAACCAACATAAATTGCGCAACACACCCGCCGACTTTTTGAAAAGAGTCACTCCCCTTTCGTTCTGATTCCTAATGGCGGGCCTCAAATCAATCGCGGCTCTTGCTGCTTTTGCCGTAGCAGCGGATGCAGCGGCCTTCCAGGCTCGCACCAGCAAGCCGCTTGTTGACTCGGTACAAAAGCTCTCCTAATATCAACCTGCTGGCTGCTCTAACACTCGCTCTAGCAATCGCTCCGTGATACGCTTGACATCGACAACCTGTACGCCAAGGCAGAGATACTGCAGAAGATTGCATACAGCACGCCGGGCAAGAACCGCGTCATTGGTAGCCAGGGCCACGAGGACACTGTCGAATACATCTTGAGCCAGCTCGCGGCATTCCCAGACTACTACGACGTGTACACTCAAGATGTGCCGCTTTCGCTCGGAAGCAGTGCCACGCTCAAGGCCAACAACAACTCGATTGATGCCTTTGCCGTAGCCCTGGCTCCTGGCGGCAACGTCACGGGTCCGCTTGTTGCTGTGCCTAATCTGGGCTGTGAGGAGGTAAGTCTGTCTAGCATACTATATGCTCAACGTACATGAAGAGCCAGACTAAGACTAGAAAAAAAGGCGGATTTCCCAGAGTCACTCGCAGGCTCCGTGGCGCTCATCAAGCGCGGAGTGTGCTCGTACGGCGAGAAAGTCCAGATTGCCGCTGCCAGGGGGGCAGTTGGAGTAATTGCATGGAACAATGCCGAGGGCACGCTGGAAGGCTATTCGCTGCAAGTTCTGTTTCCCAAAGGCGACTTCGTCCCTGTTGCAGGCATTACCATGGGCCAGGGCGAAGCGCTCCTCGCGCAGCTGAACGCAGGCGTCAAAATCTCCATTGACATGTCTACCGACGCCAAAGTGTACAAGACGCGCAATGTCATTGCCGAGACCAAGGCGGGAGACCACAACAACGTCATCCACGTGAGTGGGCACTCGGACTCTGTAACGGCGGGCCCGGGCATCAACGACAACGGATCCGGCACCATTTCCATCTTGGAAATTGCCCTGCAACTCACAAACTTCAGCGTCAACAACGCGGTGCGCTTCAGCTGGTGGACCGCCGAGGAGGCCGGCCTGCTGGGCGCAGAGTACTACGTGCACGAGCTGTCTGCGGCCGAAAAGGACAAGATCCGCCTTCTCCTCGACTTCGACATGATGGCCTCGCCAAACTTTGCATACCAGATCTACGACGGCGATGGCTCTGCGTACAACCTGACTGGGCCCGCGGGATCCGCCGAGGCCGAGCACGAATTCGCAGCTTACTTTGATAGCATTGGGCTCAACCACACCGAGATTGAGTTTGACGGACGGTCAGACTATGGTCCGTTCCTCGAGGCGGGCATCGCTGCAGGCGGTATTGCGGGCGGTGCCGAGGGCATCAAGACGGAGGCCGAAGCCGACATGTTTGGTGGAGGCGCGGGCGTCCCTTACGACGTCAACTACCACGAGGACGGCGACACGGTCAACAATCTGAATCTGGATGCGTGGATCGAGTTCACGAGGGCCATTGCGCACATGACGGCCAAGTATGCGGTTTCGTGGGATAGCTTCCCGCCGAGGAACGAGACGGCGGCGCAGAAGCGGTCAGAGAGGTATGCGCAGTACAAGCAGCGGTTCCAGCAGACAAAGAGGTACCAGCGGTGGGTGTAGAAAAGGGAGGGAGGGTTTTCCCGAGGAAAATGTACATGCAGCGTCCCTGGATATGGATATGATATCACGAATGGATTCGAAGACAGCCTCTGCGCATGAGTGACGGGGAAAAGAATATGTAACCAAATTGTGATTGTGTATATCGAGCCAAAACACAACGAGCCGCGCGTCTATGCGGTGCGTGGTGCTTTACTCTTCGTCGTCGTCGTCGTCGACTACAGGCGCGGCTTCGTTCTTGCCCGTAGTCTTGACTTTGCGGTCCTTGTCGGCACCAGCGGGCTTGGTGTCCTTTGTCTTCTTCTTGTCCTCCTCTTCCTCGTCGTCGTCGTCGTCTTCTTCCTCGGGAGCGGCGTCATCCTCGCCATCGCTTACCTCGTCCTCTTCTTCCTCGTCGTCATCCTCCTCCTCTTCTTCTTCTTGCTTCTTGGACTTGGTGGTGCGCTTGGCCTTCTTCTTTGGCGCTACGAGCTGTTAGAGGGACGGGAGGTTCACGCGGTAATGAAGAAGACTTACGAGGCTCTTCGTCCGAGTCGTCTTCGGAATCAAAGTTGGAGCCTTCGGATTCGTCGTATCTGGGGGCGCAGTGTTAGTCTTGGTGCACGTGTCGCATGCGCGCGAGTCGCGCCGTTTGAACAAAAGCAGCCCAAAAAGCAATGCGAGGTATGCAGACATGAGAATGCAAGGGGCGATGATTCATTTGGCCGCTGCCGTGGAGAGCATGGACGCGACTGGGCGGCTCGTGGCTGCGACTGCGCCGGGCCTTTGAGCGTATGTGCAGCGACGACGCAGCTTGAGAATGCCGATCAAAAGCAGCCATTCGAGCAAAGGCGGGCATGCTTGTCGATGCAGACCAAACCGCAGGCGGGCGACGTGGTGCGCCGGGTCATGACGTCAAGAGAGCGTCTACTTACTCTTCCTCGTCGTCGCTCTCGTCGCTGGGGAGGGCAACGAGCTCCTCGTCGTCGTTCTTCCTCTTCCTGGTCGTCATGCTGGCGGGCTAGACGGCAAAACGAAGGCAGCAGAGAGCTAGCGAGCAGCTAAGTGTTCCGGGCGGGCGGGCGGTCCAAGGCCAGGGCAACCAAGGTTGGCGAGGAAGCTATGGGATGAGGGTTGGGGTTTGGGCGGGGGACCAGACGACACTGACGGGGGCGCGGATGAAATAGTGTAGGCAGCTTGGGAGCACACGGCCACCACCCACGCACCCACACGCACCCACCCACACGTACGCAAGCCCCTTCTTGTCGACAAGGAGGCTGGGAAGCCCAGGGCAGCCCAGGAACTGCGGCCTTTTCTCCAGCCCGGCCTTGTCGGGCGCCATGCGAGGAGCCAATCATGGCCGCGGCTGCCATGACCTGCATTCCGTGCCCGTCATGGAAGCCGGCCAAGCGCTGCCGTTGTCGTTGGCCTGGGTTGGCTTGCTGCAGGTACCGCTTCCGAGGAGCCCATGGGCGGGCTGCCGTTGGCCTGGTGTGTATATATATATGTATATATATATATATATATGTGTGTGTGTGTGTGTGCGAGGGGCGGGGATGGCCAGAGGAGAGAGATCAAGGAGGCGCCCGCCTTGGGGGTGAATGGACATAGACGCCCTGCTTCTGGCCACGGTGCCGGCGGACCGTATTGGGGCGTGCGGATCGCGATGCTCGCAGCTCGCAGCGCGCTGGATGCCGGCATCCGAAAGGGTTTTGGGCAGGCCTTGCAGACGGCTGCACCCCAAACAGTCGCAGAGGCCCAGCTGATGCAAGTCCGTTCTCGTCATCTCCGTCGGTCCATGTCCATCCACACCGTGTTCGCAGCGCGAGGTGTAGCGTTCGCGCCCAAAACAGGCAAGGCGCCCACCCCGCCCCGCCAATCAGCGCCGCCCGTGCCCCGCCCTCGGTACCGCGTCCCGTTCGCGCGCCCTCTTGGCTTCTGCTTCGATTCGTCTGCTATTTCCTCTGCTATTTCCGCTGCCTTTTCGTGCTCGACAAACCACCACGCCGCCGCCGCCGCCATGTCCGCGCCCCAGGTAGCGAGGCCGCCGAGGGCCCCGCGCCTCTCCAGCCTGAACAAACCCGACTCTTACCAGTACCAATCCTCGGCAACACGACGAAGAGCCGCGGGGCCGCCCCAACCCGCCAAGCCCACCCAGCGCACCTACAACTGCTGCGAATCCCCTACCATCGATACGTCCGATGGCACCGTCATGTGCTACAACTGCGGTACCATCCACGACGAGAGCCAGATCGTTTCCGAGGTTACTTTTGGCGAGACTTCGGGCGGAGCAGCAATCGTCGAGGGTGGCTTCATCCACGCCAACCAGCGACACGCCAATTCCATGGGCGGCACAATGCGAGGTCTCGGCGGCATGGAGAGCAGGGAGCAGGCGGCCATGAACGGGAAGAGCGCCATCCAAGCCCTGGGCGCTTCGCTGAACCAGCGCGAGGCAGTCATAGAGCAGGCTTTCAGCTGGTACAAGCTCGCCATGAACTTTAGGTTTATCCAGGGCCGCCGGATGAGGAACGTCGCCGCTGTCGCAATCTACATGGCAGCCCGGAGACAGCCCGAGAACACGCTCATGCTCATCGACCTCGCCGAGAAGATCCAAACCAATGTCTGGGCCCTGGGAGATACATACAAACAGTTTCTGGAAATGCTCAAAGAGGAGGACCCCGCGCAGCTCGTAGGCAACAAGGCTGTCCAGGAGATTGAGCCTCTGATGCTGAAGTACTGCCGGAAACTTGAGTTTGGAGACGATTCCCACCGAGTGGCTGATGACGCCTGCAAGGTGTTGAAGCGCATGAATCGAGACTGGATGGTTCAGGGTCGCCAGCCAGCTGGACTGTGTGGTGCCTGCATCATCATCGCTGCCCGCATGAACAACTTTCGTCGCACGATCCGAGAAGTTGTTTACGTCGTCAAAGTCGCCGATTCCACCATTACCTCTCGTTTGTACGAATACAAAAGGACGCAGAGTGCCGCCTTGACTGTCAATCAGTTTCGCGAATTTGGATCACGACTCAAGGTCAAGGCTCAACCGCCCGCCATCTGGAGGCGCGCAGAAAGGGAGGAGCGACGAGAGAAGAAGCGGAGGAGGCTTCAAGGAGTAGACGGAATATCAGCATCGCCAGAGGATGTTTCAGGAAACAATGTTGCAGAAGCTAGTACAGCCACGGCATCAGCAGAGGCAAGCAGGAGACAGAAATCAAACGGCGCTTCATCGCAAGCAGGCGCAACACAAAATGGAGAAACCGGTGCCCGTGAAAGTCGCGCAGCTACACAAGTCGACACTTTCGACGGGAACGCCGATGCCATGATCGATTCTGTTGTCACTGCAGTTGAGGAGGTCGAGGCGGGTGAGGCCACAGATCCCGATTTTGTCATGCCCAAGAAGCGTGGTCGACCACCCAAGAAACGAGTGCCCATTGTCATCAACGAAGAGGATCTTGAGATTGAGCAAGACATTGAGGCAGAGCTCACCAATGCCATCAAGGACTGGGAAGCCGTCTTTAAGGAATGCGCCAAAAACGAGGATCACGACCTACTCCGGCGCTCTGGCTGGACGGCAGCAGAAATGGCACGCGCGGCGCAAGATAAGCGCGACATACCCGTTAACACGGATCCTGAGATTGGCGAAGACGAGTTCGAAGACGATCCCGATGTTGCTACCTGCATCCTCGGCCCCGAGGAAGTCCGTCGCAAGGAAGCCGTCTGGATCACCGAAAACGAAGAATGGCTGCGTGCACAGCAGGAAAAGCTGCTCCTTGCCGAACTCGAAGCCGCAGAAGACAAGCCCAAGAAGCCCAAGCAAAAACGCAAACACCACCAAATGGGCGACGGTAGCGTCCTTGAAGGCCAGCCCGCAGCCAGCGCCGCAGACGCCGCACACAAGATGCTCAAGAGGCGCGCCAACAAGGCCTTCAGTAACCACATCAACTACGACCGCCTCAAAGAACTCTTCCCAGGCGGTGGCGCCGCATCAGCAAGTCCGGCGGATAGCGCCCAGGGCACTAGCCCCGTTGCAAAATCCCCGCCTACTACCACTACCACCACTACCACCACTATTGTGCCCCAAGCCACACATGCAGATGCAGACGCCGAAGAAGAAGACGAAGACGACGACGACGACGACAACATGCACGTCCAAGACGAAGACGAAGAAGATCTCGAACACAATTATCTCGATGATGAGGACGAGGGCTTCGGCAACGAGACTTATGATTATTAGATTTACCCTTTTTTTGTTTTTGGGAAGACGAAGAAAGAACCACTTTAGTCGCATTCACCCCAACACACACACACACACACACACACAATGGATTAAGCTTATTCCTCCAAGTACTATGATTCTTATACTTGACACCTTCAACTTCCAGGCTAGGCCAGACCGTGTCTCAACCCCCCCCCCCCCCCCAC
>NW_007360277.1:1623248-1623976 GCF_000359705.1 Exserohilum turcica Et28A
GAAGTCCGTCGCAAGGAAGCCGTCTGGATCACCGAAAACGAAGAATGGCTGCGTGCACAGCAGGAAAAGCTGCTCCTTGCCGAACTCGAAGCCGCAGAAGACAAGCCCAAGAAGCCCAAGCAAAAACGCAAACACCACCAAATGGGCGACGGTAGCGTCCTTGAAGGCCAGCCCGCAGCCAGCGCCGCAGACGCCGCACACAAGATGCTCAAGAGGCGCGCCAACAAGGCCTTCAGTAACCACATCAACTACGACCGCCTCAAAGAACTCTTCCCAGGCGGTGGCGCCGCATCAGCAAGTCCGGCGGATAGCGCCCAGGGCACTAGCCCCGTTGCAAAATCCCCGCCTACTACCACTACCACCACTACCACCACTATTGTGCCCCAAGCCACACATGCAGATGCAGACGCCGAAGAAGAAGACGAAGACGACGACGACGACGACAACATGCACGTCCAAGACGAAGACGAAGAAGATCTCGAACACAATTATCTCGATGATGAGGACGAGGGCTTCGGCAACGAGACTTATGATTATTAGATTTACCCTTTTTTTGTTTTTGGGAAGACGAAGAAAGAACCACTTTAGTCGCATTCACCCCAACACACACACACACACACACACACAATGGATTAAGCTTATTCCTCCAAGTACTATGATTCTTATACTTGACACCTTCAACTTCCAGGCTAGGCCAGACCGTGTCTCAACCCCCCCCCCCCCCCCAC
>NW_007360277.1:1624148-1657787 GCF_000359705.1 Exserohilum turcica Et28A
AACTTTCTCTCTCTCTCTCTCTCTCTCTCCTTCGCAATAAACAGATTTTTTTTTGGTTGTAGGGGAGGAATTCCCAATGCGTAACATTGGTCCCTGCTTTTGCTACATACATAGCTCGTTTTGTGAACAAAACGCATTTGCTGTTCATGGCTACCCTAAGATTTTATTTAATTTTTTTTCCCTTTCCCTTTCCTTGCCCTCTTCCCTTGCCCTTCCATCCACCCAAAAAAATTCGCAAGCCTAACCGAAATTCCCCTCCAAAAAAAAGAAAGAGCTTTAAAGCTTAAAATGGGAACAAACAGAAAAGAAGAAGAAAAAAACACACTTGTATCGATCAAACGCCGCTTTGTGCCTTGTATGTGTTGTTGAAAGCGCAAAAAGTCTATCGATCAAGAAAAAGCCTTGCAACGAGAAACTCCCGGTCCCCCTTTCTTTTCTTTTCTTTTCTTTTTAGCTTTCTCGTTCTCGAGACCGAAAAAAAACTCTTTCTCGCTTCATGCTATATGCGATAATACACTTTAGCACATCTTGTATTGTGCCTCGCCAGACGCCTGTCGGTGCATGTCCTGCGTCTCGAGCTTGTACGAGATGGTAATGTCCAAGTCGCGGTGGTTCTTCTCGCTAGGCTTGTTCTCGAGGATACCGCCGATTGTCTCGCCCTCCTCGACGGTTAGGACGTCCTTGAGGTAAAAGACAGTCTGTTTCCAGTGCGTGTACTTTGTGTGGGGTCCGGTGGAGAAGCGGATGGGCTTGTGGCAGGCGGTGAACTCAATGTCGAACCAGGCAATAACGGCGTGGACAAAGTCGCTGCGGCGCACCTTGAGCTCGTACGGTAACCGGAAAGCAAGGTCCGCAACAGTGCACTTGTAGAGGTCGAGGGTGATGACCGGGGCGGGGTCAGTGACAACGGCCTTCATGTCAACCGTGTCGACGAGAGGCTCTGTCATGGCGGTAGCCTTGAGCGGGGTGTAGTCGAAGCCCCACACGTTGTCCCAGACTGGCATCGTTAGCACATGAAATGAATTGAATCGAGGCCATTCGACTCACAGCCAATCTTCTCCTCCTTGTACTCGCCATCCTCGATACCAGCCATGAAGATGGTGGCCTTGTCGGGGAAGATCAGGCCGTCCTTGGCCAGGTACTTGTCGCGCGCGTACAGGACGGTGTCCAACATGGACTCATACAGCAGGAAGTAGCCCATCCACTCGGATATTATTATGTCGACCTTGTCGTAGGGAAGGACAACCTCTTCCATCTTGCCTTGCAGCAGAGTAATCTTGTCTGACATGCCGTTCACCTCGACAATCTCTTTGGCCTTCTCGATGATGGTCGACATGTCGACGCCAATGACGTGCTTTGCGCCAGCCTTGACGGCGAACCTATATCCTGCGTATCAGCCTGTGTTCGTGTGCTTTGTGTCGTGGCGGGGGAGCGCGGACATGCTGAGGATCGAGGTACCGCATCCGACGTCGAGGACGACCTTGTCCTTGAACAGGTGCGGGTTCTGGTAGATGGCATCGCGGTAGCTCTTTGTTCGGACTTCATCTTTCTACACGCGCAGGGTCAGCGAAATGGCGAGGCTGGTGACTGGAGCCTCTCTGGCTGAGAAGCGGGTGGGGCTTGCTTACCAGCATTTCCTCGTGGATGCCTTTGCACGCGCATTAGTATCACTATCATCAGTAAGACGGATTGTCACGGACCATGGTGGTTGTAGCTGCGCACGACGACGTTAGCAAAAGGCTGTGTACACCTAGGGCTCCTCGGAGAGAGTCTACCTGTTGAAGTAATGCGCCTCAGAGTGCGCCATGCCCGAGAGGGAGTCCTTTTTTCCTGCCTCCTGTTGGTTCGCCATGGTGACTGTGGGAGAGAAGAGAGCGAGAGGTGGAGTAAAGAATAGAGTAAAGTGAGGGAAACGAGATTGGCGTTGTTGCTATCGCCGAAAGTTGTGATATGGAAATTTTGGTTTTGGTAGTATCCCAAGCGCACAGACACCAATCACTAAGGGTCCCAAAGCGGGGCATTCAGGGCTTGGGAGGCTAGTCTCAGAAAAGCTTGACATCAGGCCGATTGTATTTTCTCCTTTGCGGCACCCTCCTTTCAGCATAAATACACGTTTTGGCTATTAAGCTATGCGCATAAAACAACAAGGAATATCAAATAACACGCGGCGGCATTCGCCAAAGGGCCAGAGTGTCAATTTGGTCGCCCAATGGAAACAGTGAGATCGAGTGGGGTATATCATGCCGAAAAGCAGAAGCCACCCTTGTCGTACTACAGTCGTGTGCTCATGGTCGTCTTCGTAAATTCATAAGTGTTTTTGATGTCATAAAGTCGTCATCATCGTCCAGCGAGTGTTCCAAAGGTCGGTGAAAGACGGGCAGCCTAGCATGACTTGTGTCTGTGTGCGTGTGCCGGTCCTCACTCGATCCTGATGCGATAGAAGCTGTCTCTGAATTGTTTTGCGTCTATTCCTTGAGTCAGTAACAGATTGTGGGACTTCTAGTAGACGACCATACCTTCAGCCGTTGTGAATGTGAGCCGGTATTTACCGGAAGGGCCCTTGGGCAGCCTATAGCTGTCGCAGAACACGTACGGATGCATCTTTTCAAATTGTATCGTGTCAGGGCTGACACGCTTCATCCAGTCCCTCCGTCCAACATATTGGGTTACGAAGGCAGTCCAAATGGGTATGGTGTTCATTGGGCCTCGACGAGCGGTAGCTTCGAAACGCACACAGCCCGAATTCTCGTCGTAGTATATACGGAAAGCATGGAGGTACCTGCTGTCCACAGTTTCACTAGATTCTGTTAGAGATGCCTTGACCAGTGATGCAACTGATGACTTGCCCGCTAAATACAATCTTCTCGAGGTCGAAGAGGTCGACAAGCGACTCCGCAACAACGGTCTGGTCTTGTCGTTTCATGGCGATTGCGGTACAGTAGAATAGGACCATACCTGGAGGGATGTTAGACGGGCCATGTGGTGATATTGTTGGCATACTCACGCTCATAGAGGGGAAAGCGTAACCTAGCCCACAAATCGAGTTGTCCGTCTCGGCGATTGGCCCGGCAGAGCTGTAGACATGACCCTGTGCGCCGCAATGCCAGTGCTGTAATCGGGATCTGATATCGCATGCGGCGCCCCTCGGTATCCAAGGAAAGGAAGAGAATCCGTGCACGGTTGTCATCGGGTCTCCAGTACATTCGCACCCACACATTCGTTGCCTCAAAGGGTAATTCCAGGACTTTTTCGAATCCGTCGTCCTGCAGCATTTCGATGACACGGGGCTCATTTCTTCCAAAGCACTCAGTAGGCTCTCCCAGCGTTGCAAATGGCGTTGAACCGTGGCGACCATCGAATATCTTCATCGACCAGTGTGCGACAGGCTCGGAATCGGTCGATTGTGCCGAGAAGGCTTGTGATGATGCGGACGAATACGTGGGCGACTGGGGGATCTCAGGCACAGGTGGCGGGACAAAGGGTATGTCACCTATGCCACCCCATGTTGGTGCAATATGAGCTCGATGTGGGAGTGGCGGTGGCGATTGCGGATACGCGTGCTGGGCAGTGGGATATGTAGGATGACTATGTATCTTGGGTCTGTTGGCTTTGGGAGATGATGGCTTTGGCGTTTTGGCACCACTTGTGCCGCCCTGCACCGAGAGTTTGCTGAAGTAGGAATCTATCGGCTTCTGTTTCTTGAGCAATTTTGACAGTGTGACTTTGAAGTTTGCCAGCTCAACGTCGTTTTCAACCCTGCAGTCGGTCAGCCTGCTTCAAGCAGATGACGAGCCCTGTCACCTACCCTTTCAACGTATCATGCATACCCTGCAGATACATCCTGACAGTCTCGAACCGCTGGGGCAGGGACATACCCTGCGTCCTGAAGTCTGAGAGGGCATCCTCCCATATGATTGCATAAGGTGGCGTGCCTGGGAACGCGCCTGGGGCTGCGTGCCGGCTTCTCTTGGACTTGTTGAAGATGCCCTGCACGTCGTCAAGCGTGTAGCCTAGGCTGGGGAGACATATTTCGAGGTCCTTGATGATGTAGCCTGCATATCTGCCATAGTGGACAGAGCCGAGTGCGTCGTGCAACTCGCGTAGGGCATGCGATATGGCATACAGCTCGGCCATGTAGCCTCTGATGTCCTTGCGATACTGAGGGATCTCATTCTCGAACCCGAGAAGGCCATTGGCGGTCTCTTCAGCCTCCTTGGCGTAGTCGAGTAGTCGCCAATCCATGGTGCAAAACGAGCCGGGGATCGTGTAACCGAGCAGAGGTGGTTAGAGAGAAGCAATACACTTTTTGGACGCCAGGAAGTCGGCGGGGAGGAGATGAAACGGCGCCCTAGCGATAACGCTACGGGGTGAGCGTCTGGGGTAGACGGCCAGTGGTGCGCGCTTGAAGAGGGCTGGCTCTTGACGTGGTTATGCAGCAACACGCCGGTGAGAAAGCCAATGGCTTGTGCCGACAGATTCCCTTACCAAGCCTGCATGTAACCCGCAATTCTGCTTCCTCTTTCGCACAATTCGTCTGTGTGCTTCTTTTCGGCCCCCAATCCAAACGTTTCCAGTTTTGCTTTGTTCAAGCTTCGCACGCACAAAGGCGCTGCCGTGCCGGCCGAAAGAGCTATTTCGGATAGTTTGGAGACGCCACTCCCCACTCCTGCACGCAACTGCAGAGCTGCGCTATCGGTTGCAAATGGACCGCTATACGGAGAGTCGTGGCAGGCGATCGGCGGAGGGGACATGGCCCTCTACCATGATGACATCGTTTGTCTGTGTGTGTTGGCTCCAGGTGGTGCGGGACGCTGTTCTGCCTGGCAGTCTCCCCACTCGTAGCTCGGATTAGCCCTGCAACGTAAGCAACGTGGTCGGATCATGGATCCGCCGTCTGCCATTGGAATCTACTCGTGATTGTGTACCGACAGCAGGCGGCTTGACAAGTGTCAACTGATTCGGCGCACATGGTGGCGAGACGACTGCATGCGCCAGGTATCCAGGCGGACGAGCATGGCCCAAAACTCGCTTCCCAGAAATGGTAACTAAGCAACAAGTAGAACCGCCCAGCTGCAAAAAATAATAGTAGAGAGGCGCGACTTGACAAATGTCAGGAGAAGGTGGTAGCACTATATAGACGTGTTGCGCAAAAAGCATGACTGCGCCTCACTTTGCCCAAGCCACCACAAACTGGGGCTGACAAGCATCCATGCCTTTCATCTTCACCAGGCAACCATATGAGCAGAGATGACAATGGTTTGATTTCGTTGGATAATCTGGTGGGGCCGTGGCTTTTGCGGCAGCCATGTCCACCCTATTGACTGGGCTGCTCACGGCCTCACATGTCTATTTTCCGAGCGCCTTCAGCCGCTCGTCGACCAGCTTGGAAACCATCTTCTCCAATATGGCAAACTCGCTGTTGGCCGAGCCTTCAAAGTACCCTGCCACGCTCTTCTCTACGTACTTGCCTACCTGGTCTACCTCGACGTTGACGTCTTCGCCAGGCTGTTTGCTCGCCGTCACTACCTTCTCTTGCGTGTAGGCAATGAGCATGACCTCCCACCAGCCGTCAGGGCCATCCTGCACCTTGGTGACTGTCAGGCTCGCCCCGTCTATTGTGACATAGCCCTTCTCGACAATATAGCGCAGCACCGATGTATCGCGAGGTTTGAACCGGAAGGTGAGGGCGTTGCCGTCGGGCGTTACAGATTCGATGGTGGCGATGGTATCGACATGGCCTTGCACAAAGTGGCCGCCCATGCGCGTGTTTGCTGAGACTGCGCGCTCAAGATTGACCTTGGAGCCCTCCTTCAGCGAGCCCAGATTGGTGCGCCGCAGCGTTTCGGGGGCACATCCAATCTTGAACGAAGACTTGTCGAATTCGGTCACGGTAAGACACGTGCCTGGCCAAATTAGACGACAGGCCTGACATGACTGCTGCGACGTACCGTTGACACTAATGCTGTCGCCCAGATGGGCGTCCACTAGAATCTCCTCACATCCCGTTATTGTCAGAGACGTGCCGCCGCCTCCCGAGGCTGTCTGGTCGAGCTTCTCAAGGGCGGCAACCGCTAGCTATCATCAGCGCAGCTGCGCAGCAAGGATGGCGCAGAATTGCTTACTGCCAATGGTTTCGACGAGTCCAGTAAACATGGCGGGGGTGGAGGGTTGGAGACAGAGTAACGAAGGTGGGGTTCTGCAGCTACCCATGAACCTCGGAACAAGAGCTACCTAGCCCCGGATAAGTATGCCCCATAAAGGCATCCCGGCGGCAGACACATGTCATGATCCTCAAACTTCAATTTCAAAATGGTCGGTCCTGTGTTGCGAATCTCGCGGTGTGCTTTCCAGAAGGCGTCACCGATTTCACGGTTGAGCTGGACCAGAGCAAGTCATGTTCGGCGGCTTGCAACCGCTGCAGCAAGCGGGGATGCATCTAATCTGCCTTTGGACGGCATCAAAGTGCTTGACATGACGAGGGTGCTTGCTGGTGTAAGACACTATTCACAAGGAACCTGAGCTCGTTCTGATGACTCCAGCCGTATTGTACGCAAATACTGGGCGATCTCGGGTATGATGCGGACTGCCCTGTATGAACCAACAACAGGTTGGCCACAGGGAGGAGTATGAGTTGACCGTGGCGCAGAGCCGATGTTATCAAGATTGAACATCCCACAAGAGGAGGTGGGCATCACACGGCGTTGTCAACCATACGAACACTAACAGCACACAAAGACGACACACGAGCATGGGGACCACCCTATGCAAAGTACACAAACAACCAAGAAGGGCCAGGCGAAAGCGCATACTACTTGGGCGTACGACTGCTGAACCTACATGCCTAATTGACACTCACAAACATAAGGTAAATCGAAACAAACGATCCATGGGGCTCTCGTTCCAGCACCCAGCCGGCGTAGACATCCTACATCGACTTGTCAAAGAATGCGACGTGCTCGTGGAGAATTATCTCCCGGGGTCCCTCGCCAAGTATGCTATGGACTATGACACCGTATCAAAGATCAACCCAAACATAGTTTACGCCAGCATTACGGGATACGGCCAGACAGGGCCGTATAGGAACAGAGCTGGCTATGATGTTATGGTAGAAGCGTGCGTCAAAATATCGATCCATACAACAACGCCAGCACAAGCTAATATGGACTCAGTGAAATGGGCCTCATGCACATCACTGGAACCCGCGACGGCCCGCCCGTAAAGGTAGGCGTTGCAGTAACTGATCTGACCACCGGCCTCTACACTTCCAACTCCATTATTGCAGCCCTTTTCCGGCGCCTCAAGAACCCCGGATCCGGCGGCCAGCACATTGATGTCGCTCTTTCCGACTGTCAAATTGCTACCCTGGCCAACATTGCTAGCTCCTGTCTTATCAGTGGGCAGCGCGACACTGGTCGCTGGGGAACTTCGCATCCGTCAATTGTGCCCTACAAGGCGTTCAAGACGGCCGACGGTGACATTCTGCTTGGCGGTGGGAACGACAGGCTGTACGGGGTGTTGTGCAACAGACTAGGTAAACCTGAGTGGATTGTCGATGAAAAGTTCAAGACAAATGCGTTGAGAGTTCAACATAGAGATGAGTTGGAGGAGCTAATCGAAGCGGAGACGCAAAAGAAAACCACAAAAGAGCTGCTAGACATATTCGAGGGCAGTGGAATGCGTAAGTAGCTCTCATTGCTTTTGTTCAACGAAGACTGGGCTGACATTTCCAGCCTACGCTGCCATCAACGATGTGCAAGACGCGTTGAATCATGAGCATGGTACGCTTTCCACTGCTAATATGGCAAGCCCTTACTATTACTAAAGAAAAACTTAGTTCTTGCTCGAGACATGGTTAAAGAAGTAGAGCACCCCGCTTGCGGGCCAATCAAGTTGGTCAACACGCCGGTCAAGTGGTCAGAGTCTGCTCCAAGGATCCGGCTGCCACCGCCAATGCTGGGCCAGCATACCGACGAGATTCTCAGTGGCACGCTGGGTATGAGCAGTGAGGAGGTGGAGGCGTTGCGCAGTGAGGGTGTTGTTGCGTAGCTGCTATGCCACCGTTTGGAGCATGTCGGTCCTGTGAATTAAGCGTTTAGTGTCAGAAGTGTCAGATCCGCGCCCTTCCGGGGGACCGGGGCGCGCGCCTGGTTCGATGAATGTATATAAAGCATATCGTGGCTAGTAAAACCCAGTGGATATTTGTCTCGTGAAGCATACATGCACAGTAGGGGAGAGATGCAGGCGCAGGCGGTGTCACGTGCAAAGACGTCATGGCGCGACGCGGTAAGGCGCGTCTGTTGCCTGAGGCAACCGCGGCCGGGGCTTGTTGACCGATACACGCGAAGATAGCCGGGCTGCACGCTAGCGGTACGCCAACGTTAACTAGCTCTCCGCCCGCCTGTGTGGAAAAGACTCCCACATAAACATAGGCACGATCAACATGGAGACTCCGCAGCGACCCTCTAGTTCGCTCTTTGACGTCTTCCTGCGTCTGCGCCCCTCGACGTCTACCAACCCTCGCTTCCTGACTGTCGAGGAAAGCGATCGTGACCACCCGACGCATATCACCATACAGCCGCCTACAAATGCAAATGACAAGCGCAAGCGAGCCGTGGAGCGCTTCGCCTTCACGCGCGTGTTCGAGGAAGAGGCGCAGCAACTGCACCTGTTCAAAGGCACTGGCATTGTGCGCATGATCGAGGGCGTCATGGGCGCACCGGGCCACCACGGGCGCGATGGGTTGTTTGCAACGCTGGGTTGCAGTGGCTCCGGAAAGGTGTGCTTGATAGCGTGGGACACTATAGATCAAGATACTAACCAACTCGAAGAGTCACACTATTCTCGGTACCAAGACCCAGCGTGGCCTCGTTCAGATGACGCTAGCTACTATATATCAAGCCTGCGACGGGCAACTTATTCAGTCTTTGTATGGTGCCCCGGCCTTTTCTTCACTGGCATCAGCAGACGTCTCAGAAGCGCAAATGTTCACCGCGACCGCCTACTTGGACACTATGTACGGCGACAACCAGTCTGAGCGATTTCCCTCGCGAGCGCAGACCCCCATGCAGGTAATCCGAGCCCCTGCGTCAAGGACCCTCTTGGAACAAAAGCTCACGAATGGCACAGGATTGTAGTATATTCTCCACGGGTAGCAATTGGAAATCGAACAAGATACCGCGACCCTCGATGATGCCTCAATCGCCTTCCGTCGACGATGTTGAGCTCCCAGAAGATCCCGCTGTCGAGTACGCGATCGTCGTATCCATGTTCGAAGTATACAACGACCGCATTTTCGACCTTTTGAGTGGCAGCGTTTCAAGGAACAAGAGTCACAACGTGAAGCGTAGGGCGTTGCTGTTCAAGAACACGGAGCGGAGTCCGGATCGCAAGGTTGTTGCTGGCCTTACCAAGATCATCTGTGGTAGCTTTGAGGAGGCCATGATGGTGCTCGAGACTGGTCTTATGGAGCGCAAGGTCACTGGTACTGGAAGTAACGCCGTCAGCTCACGCAGTCACGGTTTCTTCAACATTGAGATTAAGAAGCGAAACGCGGAACACCAAGGCCCCTGGTCCAGCAGCAACCTTACCATTGTTGACTTGGCCGGTTCTGAGCGCGCGCGGAATGCTAAGACTACTGGCGAGACGCTTGCTGAAGCTGGCAAAATCAACGAGTCCCTGATGTATCTTGGACAGTGTATGCAAATGCAATCTGACAACGCAGGCGGCTCAAAGGTAGGGTCAACACTGGTTTTTTGTGCGAAAAAGCAATACTAATCAGTGCGCAGAACATGGTTCCCTTCCGCCAATGCAAACTTACCGAACTTCTCTTCTCAAACTCGTACCCATCTTCAGCTCGGACCGCACAACAACATCGGTCACCGCAAAAGTCTATTATGGTGGTAACAGCAGATCCCAACAGCGATTACAATGCGACATCTCAGATACTCCGCTACTCTGCTCTCGCCCGAGAGGTCACTGTTCCGCGAATTCCATCCACCACGGAGACCATTCTTGCCAATTTACCACACAAGCGTCCCGGTACAGCATCATCAGCGCGCACTGCGTCCTCGGGCAGAATAACACCCTCTGCAATAATCGAGGAACTCGAACATGCCAACGCCGAGGTCGCTCGCCTGACTGCCGAGATGGAAGTTTTTGCCATTCGCCTGGCTGAAGAGACTGCTCGACGTAAAGCTGCCGAAGCATCCTGGGCTGCTGCAGAAGACCACATGGTGGACCTGGAACAGGAAATTCGCGACGAATGCTACCACGAGATGGAATTGGCGGTCGACCAAGAACGCCGGAGGTGGCAAACTGCCCTGGAAAACGAGCAAGACAATCAACAAGCCCATATTGACTCCAAAATCGACGTCGTCATTCGAGCAACAAAAGCTCAAATGAGGCAAGAAATCAAGGTATACGAAGACCCCGATCCCGAGCTGCGAGACCGGCTCGAGGAGTTGGAACGAGAAAACGAAATGCTCCGCGCAAAGCTAGAGGCCCAAGAACGCGACAGCCAGCAGAGGTCGGCAAGCCCAGTCAAGCGGATGCGGGTGCTCAAGGCCAAGAAGTGGGAGGATCCCAGTGCTTTTGCCATGGATGATGAATGAGCGAACGACCACAAAAAAACGACACTTTTTTTTAACGCCGCGTTTACGACACCGTTTTGCATGAGAAAGGGGCATTTTTTTTCTGGAGCATTCTCACCAGGGATATTGGTGGGCCTTTGGATACAACTCACGCATACGCACACTGAACCGTAATGAGTGCATGGGGCTGTCATGGAGGGGAGCGTCTTGATTTTTTTCTCTCTCTTTTTTTCTTTCTTCATCATTTTTCTTTTCCTTTTTTTTTCCTTCTCTTCTTCTTCTTCTTCTTCTTCTTCTCTGATCATATTCTTTATTTTTTTGTGTTTCTTTTTTTTCCTCCCTCAACACCCTTGCTTAGCCATCTTCTCGAGATACCACGCTTTTGCTTCGCTTGTAATCATACCCTTTTTTTCTTTTCTTGTCTTCTTCTTCTCAGTATCTTAGTAATACAAACCGCTGCATCTTTCTGCTCCTTGTTCTTTTGTTCCATAATCACACAACACTTGCATCTGTATTTGACACCAATCTAACGATGCATTTATTGACTCGATCTTTTTCTTCTAAAAAAAAAAGCGAAGCCCGCGGCTTACTAGGGACTACGGCCGCATATCAAGTACGCATGATTGTGTATTTGATTCTTCTCCCCCTTTTTTTGGTTGTTGTTGTTGTTGTTGTTGAACCCTTGAATATAGCCAGCCCACCTCCCCTATTTGCTTGTTTTTTTGCTTCCTCGCTCATTTCATGCTAGTAGTACTACCGTTTCTCCCCACCAACACCACCATCTAGGCCGAGATCTTCACACGCCCGGCATCTTCGTGCGCACGCCGTTAGACGACCTTCTGGCCCTCGCCCAACCCATCCAGGGAGCCGTCCGCCCCCATGCCCGTGCCATCGCCCTTCCAACCGTGGCTAAAGACCTCAAAGTTGTCGTCAACAAGCCAGTTGAGGTCCTCGCTCTCGGGCCGCAGCGTGCGCGCAAGCCCGTTGCCGGCCTTGGGGTAGTGTGCGGGCGGATCCGTGTCGTAGCCGTCGTCTTCGTCGTACTGGTTGCCGGCCAGATCCATTGTTGTGCGGGACTGGTGGCTGGACTCGCCGAACATGGGGGTTTCGGCAGAGCCCAGTTCTGACTGTGCGTGTGACGAGAATGGCAATGTGTCGCCGTTTGCGGACGAGGTGGTTGAGGGTTGGGGGATGGCGGGTACGGTTTGGTACTGGGTATTTGTTTGAGGTGCCGGAGGGGTTTCCTGTTCTTGTTGTTGCTTTTGCTCTGGTTGCTGCTGCTGCTGCTGCTGTTCTTGATTGTCTGGTTGCGCCTTTGTTTTCGAAGCATCGGATATGAGATTCCGGACATTTGGAGGGAAGACGGGCAGCTCCGGATGTCGGATTGTGGCTGTGAGGAGAAGGCCAACTAGTTGTTGTTGGGGAAGAGTAGAAAAGTATGCGCGTTTCTGCACAAGTCAGCATACTGAAGTATCTCCATGGCATTCTACTTCTATTGCCCGAAGAACATACCTCCTCGATTGACAAGTCTTCGGCAGCGACCAGATCCTGTACGCCTTCTACAGCGGTCTGCTTCGCCCGCGTGCATGGACTACATAAGAACTCCTTCTCCAGCACAGTAACGACGTCATTGCCGATAGGCGGGTTATGGCAGTATTGGTGATAGGCGGTACTACAGGCATCACAGAATACTATGCGGTTGTTGGCCGGGTCGGTCTCTCGGTGGCACGTCTTGCACTTTGCGGCGAGGAGCGTCTTGGTCGACTTTCTCCGCTTCACGCCCTGGGCCGGCTCTGGGATGGTGGGCACAAATGCGACAGGCTTATTCACACTTCGGCCGGACTTTGTTCTCGTCGGGAGCGGCGTGTACGAATCCGAGACGTCAGAGTCGTCGTCGTCGTTCTACACCATGTTAGTCTGCAGTCTCCCCGCCCGTCGCGCACACTGACATGGCTCTCCTCGTCGCTATCGGAGCGCTTGCGCTTGCTTCCTCGTCCTCCCCGCCCGCCACGCCCTCTCCCACGCCCTCTGACAGATGCGCGTCCCGACGACGGGGCGGACGCGGGCGCGGGCGATGCGCCGACCTCAGTCTTCAGGCCGCTCGGAGTGCTGACTCTGCCTCCTCTTCCTCTGCGGCTGGTGCTCGTGGCTGGCGGGGGTGTCGGCAACTTGTCGCTGGTGACATAACTCTGGAGGATCTCCGCCCGCTTGGCTTCGAACGCAGCAGTGCCGGCGGCATGGCCGTTCTTTCCCTGGAGTCTCTCGAGAATGGCCGCTGTGGATGCCGAGTACTGCGGAAAGTTGGGGGCGCCAGTGACGCCAGTGTTTGCAGAGGAGGAGGCCATTGGGGACGACCATACGGGCGCTGCAGGCGTTGTGGGTTGCGGCGTGGGAGCGGTTATGGCTGCGGCGGTGCCGGTGGCAGGTGGCGCCCCATTGTTGGCGGCACTTTGGTCGCTTGGGGCGGTTGAGGGGTTCATCCTGGCCTGGAAAGCCTCGCGACTGGTGACATGTGGCTCTGGGTATTATGCCGTAAATGCGCACGTTGGTCGAGCAGAAGGCAATGCGGGAACTGGACGAGCGACTAGAGCGAGGCTGAGGGCCGGGGCCCGAGCTCGTGAGGCTAGCGAATCGGAAATGGCGTTGCATCACCGTCGGCATTCCTCTTTCTACAGCATCCTCTGCTTATGCATTCCAGAACCGTCCGCGGCGCTACAACGAAGAAGGAAGTCTAAACATTAAGATTGAGTCTCTATACCATCAACGCCGTACCCAGAGCCCAGCCATCGGCATCCCTGCCAAACCTTATATAACGCATATAACGCACGCATACCATGTCCCAATTAAACAAATTGCCTCCGTCTTGCACGTTTCTCGGCTTCTCCCACTAAGACCTAGGAGCCCCGTGGGACACCTTTTGCCTAGAGGCCGCCTGTCCTTGCTCCAACATCTCGACATCTGTCTCCGACCCGCTCCCCTGGGCCTGCTTTCGCTTCCCAATGGTATTCCCGAGCGCGGGGAAGCATAGCCCAGGGTGGAACACTGTCTGCGCCAGCACTGTAATCACAATCATGACACCTTCCAAGACGATAAATTCCGTCTCCTCCTGCATGAGCTCGCCGCCCCAGCCACCGAGCAGCTCGGGGATTCGATACACGCATCGAACCAGGATGCCCGTGTAGGCGACGATGATGGCGCCGCAGAAACACTTGAAGCGTCGATTAGACCATAGCTCGAGGGCCTTTACGGAGAGACGGTCGCGGCGGCGGTAGGTACGAATGCTGTACTCGAGAACAAGAAGGCCGAAGATGACGAGCACTAGCTACGGGTCAGCTTACTTGTCCCTGCAGAGAAGCCAACAGTGACTTACCAACAACCTGCCAGATGATGCCGGCGATCATGATATCCGTACCGATATCGAGGAGGGATTCTCCTGGATCCGCTGTCGCCGCAAGAGCACCACCGGCACTCTGCAAAACCAGAGACGATATGTCTGCTGCGATGAAGATGTAGGTATACCAGTTCGGCTTCAGCCTTGACCATTCTGCACCAAACTGGATGACAATGTGCTTGAGCGTCAGGTAGATGCCTGCTGCTAGGAATGCGGGTGCGAAGATGACTACATTGTCCATTGTCAGTACACGCCGCGTGCTGCTACCACACCAACCACTTACGCAGCACGATTTGAATATTGAATCCGACATCGTTCCAAGGGTTATCGTGGAGTATGATGCGCCCGATGTAGCCAACACACTCGGCAAGACATCCGCAACCAAGAGCGATCATATAAGTCCATGTCTTGTATCGGATGCCAAAGTAGAGCTGGAAGATGAGCGCGAGACCGAAGAAGCCAGCGAAGAAGGCATTCGCTCCAAGACTGGGATAGTAGCCATAGATTGTGTCTTGGACGGGACAAAACGGGCCCACTTCTGTGCACTGTGGTTGTGGAGTCGAAGTAGTAGACATTTCGACGAGGTAAAAGAAAATAGACTGTAAAACCAAGGGACTTGGTTGAAAGATGAGAGGGAGAGAGAGTAAACAAGTCGGTCAATATCGCCAAACACAGCTGAAAGCGTCGTCGAGATCTGAGCACACGCTTCTGATCTGATGTGATTCTCTGTTCAACCAAACATGTTATAAAAAGACCTCTTCTAATCCTATATGTATCACGTCACCCACCTCACCATTACCACCGTAACCACTACCACCACGTCGTCGCCCAGCCTTGTGGCTTGCACCGCCATACCCACCACGTAACGCATGCTGAATCGCCCTATGCACACATATCCACATACACACCCACAATCTCCCTCACTCCCATGTGCGCGTCATCACCACAGGGCCTAAAAACAGACTCAAAATCTCACGTCCCACAAAATCTCACCGTACCACCTTCAGCTCCGCCACTGCGGAAACCACCTGGTGCAGGCGCAAAGGTATCATGTAATCGCTTGGCGTCAGGCCTGAAAAAAAAATTGGGATGGGGCCTTTTTTTTGCTGTCGAGTCGCGTATATAAAGCTGTTTTGGGGTTAGGTGGATATGCATGGTTGATGCGAAGGCGTAGGTGTGTGGTGGATTCGGGGATTATCACACGAGGAAGCGGAGGAGGATGGGGCTTGGCGTGCTTTTTTTGTTCTCCGAGTGCTGCTGCGATATATACATACAGACTTTTTTTTTCCCCTAACTACTACTACTAAGTGCAACAATGAGAAGAAGATATGAAGACACAAATAAGTAAGCAGTAATCCTGGAAATTGTAGTATACTTGACTCGAATACGTACGCATTTTCGCTTCTGATACATGTACATACATACATACACACACACACACACACACACACACACAACATACTATCCACAGTCAGTCCCTCCCTCCGTACTTACTGTGTCTATCCCCACTCTCCAACCACCCTCCACAGCCCTCCCTCCCTTCTCACCGGACACCAAGACCCCCCCAAGAAAAATATGCCTTTCGGTACCCCTATAAGTGGCGCATCCTTAACTCCATCCATGAGCCACATTAACAAGGCGATTATGCACGCGAGCGGCACGACAAAGACAAGAGACCAAGCGAGGCGGAGCCGAGTACAAGCAACAGCCTCCCCCGAAAAAACAACAACAACAACAACAAAATCTCGCTAAACACTAAGTACGTAGGATATTAGGTGCCCCCCGTTGAATGAATGTATGCGCGTTGTAACTGTATGCGGCGCACAAGTGCAAGTGCAAGTTAGAGGCATAGCTAGACGTAGACGTAAGTAGACGTAAACGTAGCCCCCCCCCCCAGGCAGCAACCGCGTTGATGCTTGTGATTGCGCCGATTCCGCCGCGTCAGCTTACCGCGCCTCGCCTTCTGCATTCCCTAAGGAGAGAGAGGGGAGGGGGGGGCCAAAGGGCGAAGGATTGCCGACAATGCGATTCGCAGGGAAGCGTGGAACCGAGGGCCATGTGGCTTGAAGTGTGACAAGTCGGATTGTTTTAACTATACGTCTAAGCGAGATGTAATAAGTGGGAAAGGGGGGAAGATGGGGAGGGAGGAGCATCAAAGGTGCAGGAGGAGGCGTGGAATAGAGGCTGGCGTGCGGCGTGCAGCGTGCAGCGTGCGGCGGCGGCGGCGGTGCTGGCGGGTGGCCTGATGATACTACTTTAGAGTGTTGTCGTCAGTGATTTTGGAAAACGGTTCACATGTCATTTTTTTTGTTTTGGTTGAAAGCAAGGTTAACGGTCATCACTACATTATTTGTTGGTTGCTATATACAAAAGTGCAAGCGGCGTCTATCGCTTGTAGACGTCATAGTTGTGGGCGTTGATTAGCGCCATGCCCTCCTTTCTGTAGGTATCGGGCTCGGCGTAGCTCGAGACGTTTGCGTCAAAGACAATATCCATGGGGTTGGCAATGGCGTACCTGGGCCACATTGCCTCGGTACCGTTCCAGTCGTACGAGTCCCTCCAAGCGTTGGGGTCGAGGTCGTGGACGAAGCTGACCCAGTTGCTGTTCATGAAGCGAGAAAGGTCGCGGTAGGCCTCCGACTTGTTCTGGAAGGGTGGGGTCTAGAACAGTTAGTCAACCCAATCAATAGTCCCGGGCTCAAAGAAAGTACTTACAGCAACAGGCGGGTAGCCGATGCCCTCAAGATTGAGGAAGACGAATGAAACCTCCTGGAAATGAGTGACACCAATCTGCGGAGGGAGGCCAGCGGGGATGGCGTTGAAGCGGTAGCAATATGCTGGGACATTTGCAGCAGCCCAAGTCTCGCACGTCTTTCTGCGGTTTGCAATAAAGACTTGGTCTCCAAAGTAAGATGCCGAGCGACGGAACTGTGCTCCAAATGGCATGCCTGGTCTTGTATCGCCCAGATTGGCAATCACATTGACTGCAAGATCATCCGGGTAAGCGATGAGTAACTGTTCTGTCAGGTTGGCGGGCACGCCGCTTGCCATGATATAGGTACGTAGGTCCTCGGTATCGTTCACAGGGAATGGGCTAAATGAACTGCCCTCGTCCGAGTTGGCTCCTGAGATGATGGGAACATGGACGAATTCGCCAGCCTCCAGTTGAAGAGAAGTCCGCTTCTGAATAAAGTCGCCGTCCAGACAGGGCATGAATTGGGTAGTGTTGAGAACCGGACTTGTAACGTTGATGGCAGCGTTGAGCTGCGCGGTGGGCAACTTGCGCAGACACTCGAGCGGGCTAGTAACATTGCTGCAGCCTGCACGGCTGACAATCAGATTGTACATGCCTGCGTAACCAGTAGCCGGATCAGGGATTGCTCTAAAGTTGATGGGGTTGCCGCTTTGCATGATGGCACCACGGAAGAGCTTGTCATCGCGACCGCCGTATGCAGTCAATTGAAAACCGACTGAGGCGCCTCCAGCACTCTCGCCATAGATGGTGACCTGTTCGGGATCACCTACCCGCTATCAGCTTACCAGTTGCTTAACAAACATCGCGTTGACATACCTCCAAAGGCTCCGATATTCTCCTGGACCCATTGCAAGGCTAGGCGCTGGTCTCGGAGACCGAGGTTGAGATTGCCCGAGTCTTTGACCTCTTCACTTCCACTCAAGAAACCCCATGCGCTCAGACGGTAGTTGATGGAAACTGCAATGATTGGTTTACCAATCTTTACCGAGTTCTCCACAGTGAAGGACAGGTTGTAGCGCTTGTCTACACCGCCGCCCATGTAGAAGCCACCGCCGTGGATCCAGAATGCTACAGGTAGCTTGTCGTCCTCGGTGCATCCTGCAGGGCGGATGACATTGAGGTAAAGACAGTCTTCTGAGACCTAGAAGCAGTACAAAGTCAGTGCGACGTGCTAGCCAATCGGCAGAGGGCTGGACATACCGGGTAGCCCCACTGGTCTGAGCCGTAGCCATAGCACTACAGGCCAAAGTTAGTCAAGACACAACTGGAGCGGAAAGGAGTCACACATGCCTCAGAAGAGTACTGTGTTGCGGGCTTGGGTTCGGGCCAGGTGCTGTTCAGACCGACTGGATTCCGGAAGCGCAGGTCTCCAACCGGTGGCTGCGCATAGGGCACACCGAGGAAAAAGTCTTGGTCGTACTCGGGAATATACGAGCCGACATAGGAACCATTCTTGGTGTGGGCGGTCGGAGCAGCAGCATCGGAGACGCCAAGGCCAATGAACAGGGCAGTCGCCAGGGCAGCTTTGCGCAACATGATGGGCAGCTCTTTGGTTGCTTGAAAGAATTCATGGCATCGGTGCGGTTCGCCATGCTTTATAGCGTCGAGGGTGAATGTGCGGAGGCGCCTTGCATCGGGGCGAGCTCCAGGTCCGCGGATGGCAGGTTGCGCCTAGCCATCTGCCGTTGCATTCTCGAATCCGGGGCATGACGGTATAGGCACTGTTTGTGAACAAGTGCGAGGCGGCGTTGAGGTTTTGCGGGGATCATGACATGGTGATTGTAGTGGGCGTCTCTGGGAAAGTGGAGGGGCCACGGACGATGCGGGGCGGCGATTGGCCAGATCAAGATGCCGTGCCGAAGTTTAGCCATACAAGCAGCAAACTGTCGTGTAGCGTGGCCGGCTGGGGTTGTGGGGTGCTGGGGTCATGGCAAGATTGGGCGGCATTTGTCGCCAGGCTAATCTATGTGGGTGAGGGTGTTGCTGGCGGCAGGCGGGGTGCAGGAGGCACAAAGTCATGGCTTTGGCCTCATTGCGGGCGGGCATGTAGCCGTTTATCATGGCTGTTATAGCGACGCTGGAACAAGCCTCAGGCACGTCGGCAGCGCCTCAGTCAGCAGAACGTCATCCGGAACCGACACAGCTTCACTAACACGCCTTGGCCGTTGTGCCGAGACAACCACCAAATCACGCGCCGCCGCAAGAAAACATGGACATTCATTTCGTCGCATCGATGCAGCTTTGTTTTGCGCCGCCAAGACGCTTGCTCCAAAACCTGGCTCCCGTACTTATGGTCTTTCATCCGATGCATCCTCCAACCAAGGCGCCCAGTTGAGCAGGCCGCCCCAAGCACCACTCAATGTCCCCACCAACGGCAACAACTTCTTCTCAGGAACCGCAAGCTTAGCGTCCAAGACCGCAGAAATGGCTCGCCGCCCATGGATGCTGCAGTACCCCGTCATGGCGTGCATCCGCCACCGACGTTGCTTCCCCGCACTGTTCTTCTTCCCCCTCCGACAGTTGCACCATGTGCAAAGACAGACTGCTTTCTCTGTACATCCGCCAGGCCAATCGGAAGAGCAAACAGAACGCTTGGTTTGCGCAGTCTGGAGTAGCCGTTCCCAAAGAACAACCATGTGCGGTGGCTATCCAAGTCGACAACGTGGTGCTGGGGTGTGGTGGAGCATCCACACAGCCATTCTCCGTTTTCCTTAAACCCGGCATAGCCCAATGGAGAATGCCCCGATGTAGGGATATTGACACGCACACATCGCAAGGCGACCGATCGGCCCCGCCTTCCCCATCGTGTCGCCCTCAAATTACTCCGTCGTTACTCGACTCTCCCGCGGATACTTACTTCCGCCCACCAAGTCCCAGATGCACCATCAGTTGTCCTGTAAAGGCATACCGAGGCAAAAACTCAGTCACCCGACCATGCAGCTGTCGTCACCCCCGTCGCGGGCATATCTTTGACTCCGTCTGCTTTGAAGCCCACGGAACCCTGGTAGCTAACTTCCAGTCTCTCGCTTTATACTACAGTCGAGCCGCGAGTGCGTAATGGATCCAGTGTCGTTGGGATTTTCGGAAAGACGAGAAAAGAGCATGACAAGTCTCAAGACATGTGCGACGCACCAAGGTCACATCTCCTACAACCGCTCAAACTTCCGGACTCAGGCAAAGATGGTTCTGAATTATCATTCAAGCTCCAGGCTCCAAATCATGTACCAGCCGGTTGGGTGTTCCATGCACAGCAAAATTCACATGTGGAAGACAGTGTGCTAGATGCTGCATAGAGACATACTCACTCGGCCCCGACATCAACCACCACACCCCTTTCGGCAAATCTTACCGATCCAATATCGGGAAAAAATCCAGGATAGCTGTAAACTCGACAGAATCTCGCTAGTCTACCTTTCACATGCTCCGGTGTTGTGCTAGAAACTCAACCACCTTCGGACTCACTCCATTCTCAGGCACGATCTCGCAACATCTCGCTCCTCGCTCCTTTCGCAATCTCCTCACCGTTCCCGAATCTAATAGAAGGCATTATGGGAACGTGGGCCCTTCATGTTATCTGTTCATTTTCCCTCAAAAGTTTGGACGCCCCTATATGCGTTTTCTGACCGGGCTCAAGTTTCAAGATACACAATCATGGACTGCAGCGCAACGAACGATGCGCTCCATTTTGTGCTTTAGCAGGTAGGATTGGCTCGCAATACTGCAAAGAGCATGGCATTTGAAATGAGAAATGAAGATGCGATGCTAAAACGAAAGATGGCCACCAATGGTGAAGCTGGACTGCGATACGATGAGTGGCTCTACGTCTTATCTGGAGCGGACAGTAACGACCACATTATCCCGAGTAGGAGTGCTCCGACTGCATCTCCAAACAGTCTTTTTCGAATGCTCAACCCCCGATGGCATTTCTGCCGCTCTAACAGCAAACGAGGACTCCGAAGCTCACTATCTAGTATGTGATTTCCAATCACTGTGGTGTAAGATGCGATATATGGAGCAAGCGCTACAGTTGCCATTGAATTCGTTTCATCCAAACTCTGCTTCGATCCGAGCAGAGTCTGAGCAAAGTTTACAGCCGAAGTCAGAGTAAGAATTAGGGTTATAGTGGGGCGATCGATATAATGCAATGCTTACGCGCTACGCATCCGCCGACCGTTTTGGCTAGACGCCTTTGCAAGAGGACCCCAGCATACGTCCATCGCTAAACGACCATGTACGAGAAGAGTAAGAAATTCTAGCAAAAATTCCTACTTGGCTCTGTGATTGGATCCTGCTGTGCTCTTGAGAAGGCACTTAACAGTCATAGGTTAGGTATCGCGACTTTTCTTATTCAGCTACAACTCGGTCATTATACGCAACTTAATAGTAACTACCTTATTTGCACTCTCCACGGACAGATAACTCTCTACAACTACATGGAGATAGTAGGCATCTATCTGCTAGATACTACTTCAAATGCATTTTCCGTTAAACCACACCGCGAGTTCGACTCACCAACACTCACATTGCAATACTCTTGAGACACTGCTACTCTTACCACTATCCTACTACAAGTTTCCACCAGACACAAGAAAGCACTTACACTCGTTTTCCGATGCACAACACGCGGGATCCTGAAACAATCCCTCAGACTCTGCAAGCTCTCTACTCACCACCGTATCGTTCACATTTTCATCTCCAATCTCACAATTGCCCCCCCCCTCCCATATCCTGCAAGCAACCGCCTTCCTACTATCCAAGCACACCAAATACTCACACTGCCTCAGCACCACCCAACACGAGCCATACCCGCATCTATACCCACCCCTCCTCATCTCCCCTCGTTTCAAAGCACGTCACCTGTTCAAGCTTTCGCGGAGCGGCTAGCACGGCATGTCGCGAAAGCTTGTTTCCGGCTGGATCCGTGTCGCTGCTCCCTCGTGACCGCCGCCCTACGTACAAGTACGCACTCTACACCTAGTCCCAGCGACACGAGTGCCTACTTAGTTTAGCTATACGGGTGCTGATCACGCTGCATCTGAAACCGAAGCTGGAAGCTGGAAATGGCAATCTCCGTACCGCTGGTGCTGCGTCTGGCAGGCCATGTGTGCATCGGCCCGATTGACTGGCTGCTGGGGAACGGATTGGGGGGGTGTTATGTGCCCCGTGTGTGTGTGTGTGTGTGTCTGTGTCGAACGATTGCGGAATTACGCAAGAGCGGGTTCGGTTCGGATCCCGTTGCGGGTTTCTGGTGCGTGGTTCTGGGGCACGTGGGGGTGCTTGGATAACGTCCGTTTTCACGGGTGATAGTTTTAGTAGCTAAGTAAGTAAGTAAGTAAGCTGTGGCGGGGGGTTTTTTTTTTGCGTCGCTGCGTTCAACTTGACTTTTGGCCTTTGCAGCGTAACGGAACTGCGTTGGCAACGCGCGGATAGGCTCTGTGGATGCATGCATGCATGCTGGATACTCACGTGCTATATAGTCAAAGTGTACTTACGCAGTTACTGCTCCTTATGAGAGGTACAGCGTGAACATGGCGCGATGACGAAGCTGAAAGTCGTACTTGTGTACATACCTATACCTATCCAGATCCATACATACATACATACATACCTACATCCATAGGCGCGTGTAGACCGAAACCCCCAATTAGCGTTTTTCCCTTACATCGCCACCCCGTTTTCGTATGACTAGCTAGCCAGATAGCCTTCTTAGTACGCGTGTATGCGCAATGCAGCTACCGGCGATCGGCGCTGTCATGTCTTACTTTTGGTTCGCTTCGCTTCGCTTCGCTTCACCTTCACGAGTCACGTACCTACACGCATACTTACGCATCGGATCCTGCACCAATGGCTACGACTATGTAAGTATACTTACTGGTCCCCCCCCCCCGCATCGCGCGCTGGTCAGCTGGGTATACAAATGGTCTGGATTTTTTTCCCCATAGGCTGAGGGACTAACATGGTCTTACCGCTCTTGTTGCGAATATGCGACGTGAAGTGCGGGGGGGTAGGGGGGTAGGGTAAGATGGAGGGATTAACTTAGTGCCTTGGATATTCTTACTAGAGGTGTGGCTGCGATAACGCTATAGAGAGCTGTTTTGTTGCCGAAATGCGTAAGTACTTGGCGCGATTTAGATGGTTGGTGTACTGTACTCTTGATAAGTAGCGCACCACGGGTTCTAGGGCTCTTGGCTTAGAAATACATCTAAGTAGCAAGGGGGGGGGGTTAGAGTACTGATAAGAAAATCATTTCGTCCGTGGCGCTGCTTCGGATGGAATTACCGCATTCATTTGTGGAAAATCAGTCGCGATATTATCGCAATCATTTGTTTGCTTGACCATCTGTGGTGTGGTGATGTGATGTGGTCAGCTGGGAAAAAGGGGGATCTGCTGGGTAAGTAAGTACAGTAAGGGTAGATGCACGGATACCCGTAGGATCCCGAACGGGGCTGCGGGAGCAGAAAGAAAATCGTACGTACACACAATACTTGATGGAAGACACGTGAAGTAGGATTGTAGTTCGCGGTTCGCTACGTATCGAGGCGGGAGTGCTGCGAATATCGTTGGAGTATGCAACCAGATACTTGGGTTTAAAAAAAATCTTTAAAATAGCCCTGGGTCGAGGCTATGCCTTTCGCTCTGCACTGTCGCTCATCATCTGGTTGAAACCCCCTGAATATGTACTCACGTTCATGTCAAGTTACATAGCACAGTACTTGTCAAAAGCGGTGTTTGTAATAATTGAACCCCCTATTGAAGAAATGTTGAATGGGTATGTTGAATGGGTATTGACATGCGACCTCGTAAATCATAGCGAGCCAGGCGGTGACTTTGAAATCACCGCGTCTCATAGTTATCCACAGAGTCCTGGCTCACCGTGTGGAGAACCACGATAGCATCGTGGTCAGTTCTCAAGTCCTGCTGGCTACTGTTTGCATCCGTCCAGCGTGAGTCGTGTTTGTTCAACCCGCACGACCATTTCTCGTTGCGGGGTTCTTTGTGCTCAACAACCCCTAGTTCTGTTTTGAGTCCACTTCCACTGTCTGAGTTACTGTTTGATTGTCGCAGGTAGCCGTGGGGGTTGTAAGTAGGTCGCGAGGATGGTTTGGAATGGAAGATTTTCAACAGAACAGCGAGCGCAGGACAACACCCAATTACGACAGCTGCAAGGGTATGAGTATTGGGATATACAGCACATGTTCAGTCAACTTACCAATCGAACACTCCACCATCCCCCAGATAGCAAGCCATGTAGGATCAAGGGGTAGGCCTTTGTTGATGGGTTTGGATGTGTTGACGCCGACCTGGATGACACGCAGGCAGGCGAACATGACGCAGATGAAACCAGTTGCGAACAGGCACATGATGGAGATCTTTTTGCCGCGCGGCATCTGAAGGTCCCATATGACCCAAACGGGAAATGCCATGACTGTGGTGGTTGCAAGTCAGTATCGCGATTACAAGAGGCCACGGCAGGAATACTCACTAGCAATGTTTGTCAACGTATCCATGGCAAAGCCAAAGTACAAACATAGCAGTTGCTTGTTATATGAATGTATTCCCAGCTATATCATGGACATGTCAGCACCGATTCAATGTGAATGACATGTCGACTTACGCAACCCTCGCCCGTCACGAACCCAGAGGGACTTCCACAGCACGTCAAGAGAAGGTAGTAGATGACGGGTAAGACCTATAGCAGAGATTAGCTGTGACCTGACACATAAGGTGAAGTACTTACAAGGATGCAAGACGCAGTTATGCACCACCATATGAGAGTATAACGCTTTGGTATACCAGCCAGGAGTCCTCTGTAGAGAAACAGCAGACCGAACTTAATCGCCCACAACACCGCATAGTATATGAAATAAGCGGAAAAGAGCATCCTAGCCATGGTGTGCACGTCGTTGTCGATGGTGGGATAAAACGGCGTGTCCCCGACGTAGGCGGCATACACTCTGCGCATATACGGCGTTGCGGTAATGTACAGAACGCATTGCGCAATGGACAAAGCGAAGCCCAGGAAAACGAACCCATCCGACACGTTGACCTTGCGCGGCCTGAGGAAGTTGAGGCCGATTCTGGCGAGAAAGACGGCGCTCGTGAAGCTCAGCATCGAGTAGGCGACCTCGAGGACGTGGCATCGCGAAAAGCCGTTTGTCAATATCGGCATGTTGGCGAGGGTCGGGGCAGAGACTCAGAGATGCATAATTTGGGTACCCGACCACGGCCTGCGGAAGGTGCGGAGTCTTTCTTGTACTGCGCGTGCTTCCGATGTACAGGGAGTCTTCGTCCGGATCGCTGGGAAACCTCCGCACAATCCTTGCTCGCTGATATGGGCATTCCCTAGCGAGCTGGTCGCGTAGACTCCATGTCCTCGCTCTGTATTCTCCGTGTGGCGCATGGACGAGACTAGGAAAGCAATTTTAATCCACACCAATTATAGAGCATGACTAGCCACGGCAATGCCGTCCATACTGCCGAAGATCTGGGGGTTGGAAGCCCAAAACACGCTGGACAGGTGATGCTCCGATGATAACCTGGGGTTGTCAGGCAGATGCGCCATCTGCGCGCATCGGGTCGACGGATGGTGGACGCTCTTCTTTTTAAGCATTCCGCTACGATGCCCATCCATGGCGGCAAGCTTGGCCGTCAGCTTCCGGCACCGAGCCTATTGGCGCTGGCAAAAGGGAGGATATCAGTGGCACAGAGTTAGCGTTTAATTTACATGCGGGTAACCTGCCAACTTCGCACTGAAACGCCCGCTGCCGCATTCACCTCGCCCTGACGCGAGAGGGCTACGACTTATGCGAGACATGCCATGTTCGTTCTGGAGAGCTTCAGCCGACGAATATCGGATGGGTGCCATGTTGATTCTACTGCTTCTTTCTTGCCGGTGTATGCGCTGTATCCTGCTTTTGGTCGCAGCCGTTACGGCGTCTCCGGGACCGTTCGCCCACGTTAGCGCTTGCACTAAGTAGATGTCGCGGCCTCTGCCAATTTGACAGGCCGTTAACCGTATTTATGATTGAGCTAGCTGCCTCTAGACATGCGGGTCAGATACCAGGACAAGGGACAGAGGCACGTGAGACGATCGGAAGATCGTCATGACAACCCAGGGATAACAGAGAAACAAGCTTTGGAATATGATATTGATCGAATCATGATTGGGCGCAATGCTGGGCTGGCGGAATATCGCTTACGATGTATATCCTGGAGAGTGCCATGGAAAATATATGATTACTAACGTCATTGTGGTGTGTTGCAAAGTAAATACACGTCTCCCCTGTGTGCGTTGAAACAACTTTAATTGCGCGCCCTGGTCCCAAGATCTTGCTTCATTTTTGCAACTACCGAGGCGTGTTCTCGATTCTAGGCAACCGTGGCGTAAGTACGCCGGCGGGCACTGATTCAGACACGATACTAGTTTGTGGGCTAGGCCATGTCAGCCCTAAACTCTTTCCGTCTTTGTCTACATTTGACGCCAATTTTAAATCGTTTGTTTAATACCTTGATTTGAGATCCTCCACGTATGACTCTTGAGTGCTTAAAATCCAGCTATTGTGAGAAGCTGTGGCACTGAAGACTTTCAGTCAACCCATCCATCGCGTACTAATGAAGACTTCCACCAACCCATCCAACGTTCACTTATAAAGACTTTGCTGTTCCCTTTGAATTCCCCCTACATGATGCTGACTTCACATACTGTGTACAGAAAAGAGTTGTACGACAATCGCATCACCGACTCCTTCATCAGATTGAACAACGCAAGAAGAGTCGGTCAGTGGCGAGCAGCCTCCGGAAAAGCATAGAAGCAATGCCTAGCTCTCACAGCCATATGCATTAATCGCGCAATTCCTACCCGAAGGCCATCGCCGCGGCTTTTGCCTTGGCTTTTCCGCCGATCATGGTCCCAATCCGTCCTCTCTGCTATACCTCTACCAGCAACAGACCCCGTGCTGATACAGTACGTCATGCCACATTAAAAAGTACATGAGAACAATCACCCTCAAATACCTTCGTACGAATACCATCTTACCGCAGCTGCTCAGAAGGGCAAGACAGAAAGGAATGCGCCCCATATACGCCTCCGTCCAAGCTTGCGACGCTAACGCCATCACTTACTGATTTCGACAAGTGAGCCCGCTCGCCGGCACATGCCTATCAAGCTGAGTATTTCATAAAAATGCGTCTTCTTGAAAAGGGAACAAGGAGCTCTGATTACTCGACCGCAGGTACTCCAACCCCAATTCCCTCTATGTGCAGCAGCAGCCATAGCGGAGCAGTGCCCCAGCCAGGACAATAACTATACACTGCTGGTTAGTTAAAACCCCTCCTAAATATCGTAGCTAGAAACAACCTACTTAGATACTTGTAGGCCTAAAAACCCTACACGTCTTATATAGCCCTTCGGGCTGAAAAAGGACGTTAAACTAGAATAATAATAATAATATACACTGCTGGATTCAACAATCAGGCATGCCAGTCCAAAGGCAAAGCCGGATCTACAGGGTCCCGAGGAAAAGCAAGCTGGCTTCCCTTCTGCAATACGTTTTTGATGTAATGTCTCTCTAAAACACATCCCCAGTCTATTCAGGCCTACTCACAGCCCATCGTGTGCTCTCCTCAAACGCCAATCGTTCCTCGCCACTCAGGCTTTGCAATCCCCGCTCTCTAAGCTGTGCGAACATTTCACGTGCCCGCTCATAATCTTCGTTCGATGTCCATCCATCGCGATGTACAAACCCTTGGAGTGAGTCCCAGAAATCCGCATTCTCATTCCAGCCGTCCCCATCCCGAAGGTGTGCTTGAATCTCTTCGTCAGTGAATTCGATCGGACAGGGGATTTCGCTGTTGATCTCGTTCCAGTGACTGTGGCTCTTATGTATTAGCGGTCTAGGTTGGTTTTGAATGGTGGATATTGAGCCAGACATACCGTGCTATGCGGATGAGACATTGCCTAAAGGGTATGATATCCCCATCCCACGTGTTGGCAGAAAATTCTACGGTGTCGCGCCTCGTACGCCCATAGTTCATGTGCAAAATATCGTGGAGGATCGGATTCGTGTTTCTGGTCTCATTTTCGTATGTCCACTGGGCAATCGACTTTTCAACTTGGATCCGAATACGCTCTTTTTCCTCTTCATCTTCAAGTGCGTCGTAGCTTTCGGGTAGCCTAATCATGAGTTCTCCGTTGTAATCTACAAGTCGCGGGTGTCGTGCCTGAAGGAACAATGGGCCGACCCATGTATCCTGCCAGTCAATAAGACCAGTGATATGGTTTTCGTGAACAAATATGTTAGGGGCATGGATATCCCAATGCCATAGGGTAGGCTTAATCTGATCTCCCTTGGGCAACAGATATTCAGCAACGTCCAGAAACTTTCTATAAAGGGCAACGTGGGCATCTGGAGTGCGCTGTGCTTCGGATGTTGCAAATAAACCACCTAGCGGCTTTTGAGTGGCGTGACTGCCTATCCAGGCAATCTCTCGTTGGCCAATTGCTTTGAGATAATCCTGGGGGTGTTTCCCTATAAAGTGACATTAGTACCACTATGCTCTGCGGTCTGTATAGGATATAACTCACAGGGGCCACGGTCAATATCCATAGATGTTCGTTCTCGGAGCCAGAAGTTTCGATCACCGACTGGGCCTATCACAAATCGGTTCTCCACATCCTTCTTCAAGGATTGTGGTACCTCGTCAACGATTTGAGCTTTTTCGCAGCCAAGGAAAGCGTCGTTCGCGAAGTAAAGATTACCATAACTATGGTTCTTCGTTAACTATGCTAGCAGAAGTGCACTGATTTGGAAAAACAGACCGAGTGAATGATAGAGACAGAAACTTTCGCTCGATGGCGACAATATCGTCCACAATCTTGAGCTTATCATGAAGCTCCATCTCATCCCAAATCTCACCGAGCTGAGTTCCAGTAGCCTCCTCCATTAGGATGTACTCTGATTCCACAGGGTTTTCGGTCTCTCCCCTCCAGGACAAGACCTTAGGCACAGGGATCCCAAGGACAGTTCGGGCCTGGGAATTCTATTGTATCAGCTTGGGCATCTCGAATTCAAGGTTAACGAATCAACGTACAAAATCCATAGTAGCGACTTCAGACGCAGTTGTCTTGAAGGGAGGTCCTGCGTTAGGGTTTGGTATACGCGCAATCACAATAGTACCATCATCCATGGCAAGTCGAAAGACCTTATTGAACCCGCCTTCAGCAAGCTTGCTTATAGACACGCAAGCCTGCGCGCCAAGAGTTTTAGCCGCGATCTTCTTGAGCTCACACACATTGAAGCGTTTATACCGCTCGTGAAGTTGAGAATCCTCATCCCATAGCCAGCGCCCACTGGTGTAGCGGTAGTAATCTTCGTAGTCACGGTCTGGATATGCAGATGTTGTTCGAAAAGGATATCGAAACGATCCAAAGGATGGCAAGGAAAAGCGACTAGAGGATCGAAGAATGTTGTATCTGGGGGCGACTCCAAGACGCTGGAGGTGAATCAAAAGTGAGGACATGGCAGATTATGTTCCGGCTGTGAAAGTGCGTTGATGCACATTCGAGCGCGATGGAAAGGTTCAAGTGGTGGATTTCTGCCTTACCTCTAAGTACGTACCTAACACTAGGCAGGACCCCACCTGCTTGCCACACTAGAGAATACTTTACAGCAATTTGATCTTACCACTGCAACTAAAGTCTTTATATTTCATCGGTTATAAATCACTTAAGCTCTTTGAAAAGTAAGTATTTAAGTATAATAGCAGTAGGTAGTAAAAAAGAAAAGAAAAGTTGAATCAGTAGAGTACCCAGAGCTTAAGTGAGAAAACGTTCAGCGGGGCACTGTACTTAGCTACTTAGTGCTTACCCCACATCACGCACTGGTTAGCCAGGCTAGATACAAATGCCATGTGTAGTTTTCATAGGATAAAGGGCTAATATGTACTTACTACTATAACTGTAGATAGAAAAAGTAAAAAGAAGACAGAAAAATTAATATGTTGGATATCTAAGGCTATAGTTGCGACAGCAGTGTAAGTAGAGTTTTTTAATGCAAAGATACGGATAGTAGGTCATTTTAGACAGTGTAGCAGTGATAGCTCAACTAGTTTCATGGTGTCTTGGGATTCTATGTGGCGATAGGGTTACAGTATTTGCGCAAAGTACTAATAGGAACATCATTCCATCTGTAGCAATGCTTTGAGCACGATGATGATTTTCTTTCTCAGAAAGATCTGCGAAGCTTGCAAAGATGATTCTTCTTGAAGCATCCTGTGCTGCGGGCGATATGTCATGAAGTTTTCCGGGTGTGGGTTCATGCGTAGGTCTTTGCAGATCTGGAAGAGTTGCTGAATCAGGAAGAAGAGTAGATCGTTTCCAGAACTTTTGTCGTATTTATAGTGTAAAAGCAAAAACTATGCTTGTTCATTGAATCAACTCGCTTGTTCCGCATTCTTCTTATATAGTAAACCTAGATGAGTCCTCCCTGGCACTCTGTGAAGCAGCCCGCTTTTTCTTCAGAAATACTGAAAATGCGTATAAAGAAGGTGCTGTAGCAGTGAAACCTTCATTCATCGATTGCGACTTGGTAGAATTACGGCCCTAGTCAGTGCCCATTCATTCAACATGACTGAGCATCTTTGCCCTAAGCAGAATGAGAAGGCATGACAGTGAGAATTCTGTAGAGAATGTTGGGAGAGGGGGACAAAGGCCTCTCAGGTGACATTCCGTGTCGGCCCCGTCTCTGCCGGACACTATATTCTGGATACAGTGAAGATCGGCAGCATGACAACAATATATGTAGGACTCCGCGGACAAACGAGAAGGATCCGGAGCTCGAATAAAGTGATATCTCGATCAAGAAGTCTGGCGAGACAGGTCTTGGGTGGGGGCCAAGCAGCCAAGCAGCCACGGGGCACATGCAGGCGAGTGGCACAGTTTTGGCATTTCCTTCACGCGTGGGCCACGTGAATAACTTCTTCTTTGCATTGTACAAGCTGTGAAAAGGATACATGCTTTTCCGCCAGTACCTTCCAAATCCAGAAACCATCAAGCATGAAAAAAAAGATCAACACAACTTCACCAATCACGCTTGCAACCTTGCCTCGCTGCTTTGTCTTGGCACCCAGTGCCCTATGAAGTCCCCTGGGTTTCCAGCCGCAATCCCAACATTAGGACTGTGCGTTCCTGCGTCTTCAACCCCCCCCCCCGCCCCCATTCAGCTCATGTCCCGATGTCCCAACTTCATTCGCCTCAAGCCGCTCCCTGGACCCCGCAGCCGAAGCGGCACTGTATGCAGCTAGGGAGCGGTAACACAACGTGGACCGACCGGCTCAACAACTAAATGCACTCCTTCACCAGACATACAGGTCACGAGAGGAAAAGCAAGCTGCTAGCTCCACAACAAAGCGGCATTATCATACTGTGGTCTCTATAAAATAGCCTCCAAGAGCTGCATCTTTCACTCGGGTGTCAGATCCAACCACGACAGAAGATGAAGACCTTTCTGCTTGCCTCATTCGGGGCTTTCGCTGCCAGTGTCTACGCCCAGGAAGCCTTTGAGTCTCCTAAATTCAATGCCACCGAGGCCCTCATCGCCAACGGAGTCAACGTGTCGGCGATTCCTGATCTGGCTGCCGCATCGAAGAAATACTCCCTTTCACGCCCATGTGCAGCAGCTGTAAGTCACGCTATTCTAATCTCCCAGGGGCAATCTCTAACTTGTGACAAAGTGCGGCTCCCTGGAAATCATCTTTGGAGAAAAGGTCCTCACCACCGGGTCCGACCCGTACGACGCATTCAGTGATAGCTACTGGTCTACCCAAGCATCCATGGTCGAACCCGCTTGTGTTTTCGTACCTACAGAAGCCAAGGATGTGTCGATCATGGTGTTAATATCTCGAGTTACCCAGTGTCCGTTTGCAGTAAAGGGCGGTGGACACACTGCATTCGCTGGTGCTGCCAGCATTGAAGATGGCATCACTGTCTCCATGGAGGCTATGAACGAAATCAGGCTTTCCCGGACTAAGAAGACGGTGTTTGTCGGTCCTGGAAACCGATGGGGAGCTATCTACGAAAAGCTTCAAGAGGACAACCTTGCCGTGATAGGGGGCCGCGCATCCGACGTGGGCCTTGGCCTTGTTCTCGGCGGTGGTATCAGCCACCATTCCAATATCTACGGATACGCTTGCGACAATGTGGCTTCCTTTGAAGTCGTCACCGCGTCTGGTGTCATTGTCGAGGCCACTCCGACCCATTTCCCCGACCTTTACTGGGCGCTTCGTGGAGGCGGCAACAACTTTGGCGTTGTTACGCAATTCGAGTTGGAGACGGTTCCTCAGGGCATGATGTGGGGCGGTGTTCGAGATTACCTGCCATCCGATTACCTCTATCTTATGGAGGCCTTTGTAGCAATGGCCGAGGATGCTGTCAAAGACCCCAAATCTTCTCAGATCCTGGCCTTCTCCCAGACAGCCGGCACCGAAGCTGCATCGCTGCAACTCGAGTACCTCAAGCCCGTTAACGAGGACAAACCCCCAGCCATCCTGAAGAACTACCTCAATATCCCTGCGGCCCAGTCTACCAGCAAGAACCGAACTCTAGCAGACGACAGCCTTATGCTGACGGAGCAGATGCCCAGCGGCCACCGCTACATGTTCTGGGCCGCGACCTACAAGCTCGACACGGATTTCATGGCCTGGCTCCAGACACGCCACCGCAAGGATGTACTTTTCCTACCGGACCACGGCTCATTGAGCTTCCAAGCCTTCACCGTGCCCGCCATGGAGCAGATGAGCAAAAAGGGCGGCAACGCGCTTGGCATTTCGCCTACCGACGGACCCCTCATGCACATCCTCATCTACATGGTATGGGACGACGAGACCAAAGACAAAGAATTCCAACAAGCCGCCCAGGACTTTCTCAAAGCAGCAAAAGCCGAAGCAAAAAAGCGCGCCTTGCACCACGACTTCATCTACCTCAACTACGCGAGCCCCTACCAGAACGTCATCCCCAGCTACGGCAAAGACAAGCATGCAAAGCTCCTGGCTGTTTCCAAGAAATACGATCCAAAGGCCGTATTCCAGAAGCTGCAGCCTGGTGGCTTCAAGCTCGATGGCGCGCCGTACGGTGAGACCATCTAGAAAGGGGGGAATGTTTTTGTTTAATTATCTTATATCCCCAAAATGCGGGGTCATGTGTGTGTGTGTGTGTAAGTTGTTCTTTTTACTGCTTCTTTAGTTTTCCAGCGTCTCTCCAGCGCAACTGATAGATTTGAGAATAGACCCAGATACATACATACATACATATACATGTAGTATTCATAATGCCAATAGATTTCGGTTTGTAGTCTTACGTCGCATGTGTATGAAGACGAAGACGAAGACGAAGATGAAGAAGATAATAACACAACCACGACTTCCATTTCCATCCCGCCACCCACCCACTCACCCACCAACTCAGACTCATACTTACAGTAACCGCACTAAGTATTTACCCTACATGAAAAAAAAAGCCACTCTTCCCCCATAACACCGCCCTACCTCCCTCCCCCCACGTACCTATATCCGTCCCACTGCAAACCCCCCCCCCTGCATGGATTCCTGACACTCCTACACTACTATGTACTTTTCTCACTTGGCATGTATTGGGCACCCGTACACGGCTTTGGCAAGCGCCTTTGGTAATCATTTTCATATGTTACGTGAGCTACTGTACTGGCAAATAGCCCTAGAGCCTACGGTATAAATAGCTGACCTGCTTGAGTATGTACTTTTTCTCGAAGCAGTGATCCAATACAAAGATCACCTGAACCAAGTTTCCATCTGCTATTTTCCTCCACAGCATGTTATTTGTTTGNGTGTGTGTGTGTGTGTGTGTACTAGATCCGTATCAATCAATCAATCAA
>NW_007360277.1:1657895-1658569 GCF_000359705.1 Exserohilum turcica Et28A
TCCCCCTGCAAACCCCCCCCCCCTGCATGGATTCCTGACACTCCTACACTACTATGTACTTTTCTCACTTGGCATGTATTGGGCACCCGTACACGGCTTTGGCAAGCGCCTTTGGTAATCATTTTCATATGTTACGTGAGCTACTGTACTGGCAAATAGCCCTAGAGCCTACGGTATAAATAGCTGACCTGCTTGAGTATGTACTTTTTCTCGAAGCAGTGATCCAATACAAAGATCACCTGAACCAAGTTTCCATCTGCTATTTTCCTCCACAGCATGTTATTTGTTTGTGTGTGTGTGTGTGTGTGTGTCTAGATCCGTATCAATCAATCAATCAATGAATCAATCAATCAATCAAGTTAAGAAGAAAAAAAAGTAAGTAAATCAAGAATCAAAGTTATTTCAATTCCATACATACATACATACATACATACATACATAGTATTGTCGTACAGACAAGTACATACATTAGTATTTTGTTATACTTACGCCGGGTTTACAAGTATATGGGGGGGGAGGGGGGAAAAGAGGGATTAGTGAAGTGAATAGAATAGAGTACATACATACATGGTACATATTAATGTTGAACTTGAGGGTGTGGCGTTGGTATTGGTATTGGTATTGGTAGGATGATATAGTGGCTGTTATGTAAGTTAGTACAGTAGCGTTTGAAT
>NW_007360277.1:1658589-1744456 GCF_000359705.1 Exserohilum turcica Et28A
ACCCCCCCCCCTGCATGGATTCCTGACACTCCTACACTACTATGTACTTTTCTCACTTGGCATGTATTGGGCACCCGTACACGGCTTTGGCAAGCGCCTTTGGTAATCATTTTCATATGTTACGTGAGCTACTGTACTGGCAAATAGCCCTAGAGCCTACGGTATAAATAGCTGACCTGCTTGAGTATGTACTTTTTCTCGAAGCAGTGATCCAATACAAAGATCACCTGAACCAAGTTTCCATCTGCTATTTTCCTCCACAGCATGTTATTTGTTTGTGTGTGTGTGTGTGTGTGTGTCTAGATCCGTATCAATCAATCAATCAATGAATCAATCAATCAATCAAGTTAAGAAGAAAAAAAAAGTAAGTAAATCAAGAATCAAAGTTATTTCAATTCCATACATACATACATACATACATACATACATAGTATTGTCGTACAGACAAGTACATACATTAGTATTTTGTTATACTTACGCCGGGTTTACAAGTATATGGGGGGGGAGGGGGGAAAAGAGGGATTAGTGAAGTGAATAGAATAGAGTACATACATACATGGTACATATTAATGTTGAACTTGAGGGTGTGGCGTTGGTATTGGTATTGGTATTGGTAGGATGATATAGTGGCTGTTATGTAAGTTAGTACAGTAGCGTTTGAATGGGGGAGGGGGGGGGGGAAGATGATGATTAGACTTGGATTGTTACCAACATTTATATTCATATCCATATTCATATTCACAAGCAAGCGAGCAGACAAGGCGATTCAAAAAGAGCACAAATCAATCACGTTATATATTGAATTGATGTATCCATTTTTTTTTCTTCTCCCCCTTCACCAACATGTGCAACAAGCAGTAGCAACAAAGTTTCAACAAGGAACGTCTCTTTGACAAGCTTTCTATTGCGTCCTCAGATGAGTGAGAGTGAGTGAGAGAGATAGAGAGAGACGGGTGTAGCCAGCCAAAAAAAAACTACAGAAAAAACCCAAAAAACCCAAAGAAACAACTACTACGTAGATTGTTGGCCCTGCCATTTCTACGCAGCAGAGGACCCATCACGCTTTTCTTCGACAGACGCAGTGGTGGTGGCTACGTTGTCTGCGGGCTTCTTGTCAGAGGTAGTGGTCTTGACGTCGCCCTTGTTCTCCAGATCTGGGCCAGAGCCGGGAAAGGCACCTGGTGCATCGAAGGAACCGGGCGCTGTTTCAGTGACTAGAGGCTCCTCGGACTTCAAGGCAGATGTCACCTTGGACGTGACTGGCTCCAGGGTGTTTGCCGCCTGAGAGGCTATTTGCTCTGGAAGTGAAGTCTTCTCAGTCTTCTCAGTCTTCTCGGCCTTCGCAGTCTTCTCAGTCTTCTCGGCCTTCTCAGCCTTCTCAGTCTTCGCATCGGCGACGGGTTTAGCATCTTCCGAGGAAGCCGGGGTAGGCTGCTGCTCTTCTGACCCTGACGAGACACTCTTGGCTGCTACGACCTCAGTGGCCACAAGCTCTTCAGCCTTTGCGGGGACAGTGAGTGTGTTTTGCATCTGTGCGGCCATCTTGGCTGCAGGAACGTCCAAGGTACCGTCTTCAACAAAGCTCCAAATTGCAGTCACAGAAGCAATGCTCAATTTCTGTGGTGGCGCAGCAGCAGCAGCAGCAGAACCTGGAGTAGGAGAAGAAGAAGGCTTCCTCCTCTGTGGTCCTTTTGCGCGACTCTTGCGGGCATCTGGCAGTGGTGCTGGCTCCGTTTCTTCTTCTGGCTCAGGTTCCTTGACCTTGGGAGGAGCAGGCGGGCCGAGACCAATCTTGTTGTTAAGATCTTTGAGGAAGCTAGCTTGGAGAGCGCTAATCTTAGAACCTGCTGGACGGCCAGCCATCAGTGGCTTCCCTTTGTGCTGTGAGGCATCACTCTCATTGGCTCGTGCCTCGGTGGGCGGCGTCTTTTCAGGAGAGCCCGCGGATGCTCTGGTTTGGCGTGCAGGCCTCGGGGGAATGATGGGTGTTTGCTTTTCTTCGTCAGACAGCTCTTTCTTGGCAGGGCGAGCGGACATGTTGGGTCGCGCAGGCATGGTAGGTTTCGGTTCGATTGGAGAGTCCTCGGCATACTCGTTGGTCTCCTCCATCTGCGGGGTGCTAACTGTCGTCTCAAGGTGGCCATGCGACGGGGCGTCTTCCCAGATATCCTGGCTCGGGAAGCGTTGCTGCATGCCGGGACGGCCCGCTGTCTCATCGCGTACTTTTCCAAGGAGCTTGTTCTCAACGCCAAATTGCTTATTGTGGTCCGACAGGAACGACTTTTGGTCTTCTTCGTTGAGCTTCTGCTTGCGTTGCTCTTCTGTCTCTGGCTTCTCAAATATTTTGGCGGGGCTAACGTCTTTGCCACCTGCCGTCTTGGGCTCTTCAGGTTCCTGCGGAGTATCGACGGTAGTCTCAAGTTGCAGACTGCCAGGCGTATCTTCCCAAACATCTTGACTTGGGAAGTGATGGCGGGCAACACTGGGACGCTTGAGGTCCTCGACCTTTGGATTCGGCTTCTTGGCATCGTCGTCTTCTGGGAAGAGCGGCTCGTATTCCTTGTGAGACTCGAGCGGAGTACTGCTGTGGTCGTACTGAGATGGGCTAGGGATCACACGTTGCTGCTTCTGGTTGTTCCTGCTTGAGCTTCTACTGGACGAGCGTGGTTTTGTGACGCTATCCTCACGGGAAAAGTATTCGTCAGCGTGGCGCTCGACTTCAGGCGACACGGCAGGTTGTCTCCATTCGGAATCCGGGTGCTTCTTCAGCTCGTCAGAGGCAAGAATGGGCGTGCCATATCCGCGCTCGGTAACCCATCCAGCTTCGTCGGCAGTGTTGCCACCTCGTGGTCCAAGGTTCTCCGTGGGAGGATCGTAACCCCCACCAACCTTGCTAGAGCGATGCGAAGGAGGGTCAATATGGATGACCTCGCCCTTGTCGTTGATTTCTTGGCCGGCTTCGTTGCGGAGTGGCGAGTCGACATAGCCAGTTTTGTTCGAAGCGGGGTTGGCCGAAGAGCTCGGTCTAGGAGAAGCCATGCGTGAGGCATACTCCTCAGTCGCTCTGTAACCAATCTGCTCATCGGGCGTGCCGATTGCATCTCGACTAGTCCCTGCATAGCAGAATTAGCTCTGCTCGTGTAATCTGAGTCAGTGACGTACCCATGCCAATGTCTTGCGAGGTGGTATGGACCAGTCGTTCCAGGTTGTCGGCGCGCCAATGGTATTCCTTTCTGTTTTCTTGGATGTGTGGGCCATACTCGCCAGCCTTTTCGCGCTTCAAGTCGTCTGGATGCTTTTCGTACCACTTTTGCTCGAACTCATCTGTCGAGATTTTACCGTGTCCGTGCAGACCATAGCTGCCGGGAGGTCCGTTGAAGATCTCGCGGCCGCTCTTGGTACGTCCATGGTGACGACCACTGGGTTTCTGGTGGAAGCCAATGCCCTGAGATGCGGCTTGTTGGGCAAACGGCGCCGGGCTTGGAGCCTGGACATCTCCCGCGTTGCGGAACATGGGCACCTGTACGCCAATCTCTGGAATGCCATGCTCATCTTGCTCGTTGTAGATGGAGCTGGGGCGTGAGCTAATGGAAGAGCCCGAGTTACCCGATTTCGATTGAGAAACCTTGTCATCAACCGAGAGCTGGGAGCCAAAACCAGCGGCGGTGGCTGTCTGTGAGTCAGTCCGCGTAACGGCCTGGATCCTGCTCTTCGCAGTGGAACTGGGGACCTCGGCAGTCGGAGCATACAAGGGCAAGTCTCCTGCCACATTCTTCATATGCTGCGGAGAGCCAGCCTGGCTGTCGTTCTGCAGAGTCTTGGATAGGTCTTCGAAACTAGCGTATTCGGCGCCCTCCTCTCCGAGCGAGGGTATAGAGACACTCGGGGGGCGGGATGGCAGCTCAGTGCTGAGGCGCTTGCTCTCTTTGGGTGGGCCGCCGGGCACGTAGGTGGGATCGTTGAGTGGGGACGGGGCATATCTGTCCCCGCTTGGAGAGACGGAGCGCTCCATGCCACGCTTGGGGCGAGGAGGGATCTTGGGCACCTCCATGTGGCTTCCCTGGGCAGGAGAAGAGTTGTTGGTGGAGCGCGCTGGGCGTGGCGGTATTGTGGGTAGAGCCGTCATTGTGTGCGTAGCCGGTGCTCGATGGCTATGTGGGGTAGAGAGGTATGGTAGGGTTGTGAGGCGCTGCGCGGGGCAGTTGAATGTCAGCGGCAATGCTCAACAGTTATCGGGCATTGGATGCGTACATGGAATGTCAGAGGGGCAGCGGCATTGGCTGCACTGGGCAAGTGGACAAATGTAGAGAAGTGGTCGAGTAGCTCGCCCAAGTCAAGCCGCGGGCAGCCAATGAGGGGTTGGTGAGAAACGGGAGGGCAACGGAGCGGGACAGAGCGGGATTTATAGTGCAGACTTACTGGCGAGCACGCAATTAGGGGCGGGGGCTCGAGTGAGGCTGGAGAGAAAAGCGCGGCGGGTTGGTATTGTGTTGCCAAATGGCGCAAAGTGGGCTGGGCTGGTCAAGCTGGGGCGGGTGCATTTATGTATGTAGCGGACAGGTCTGCGACCCGCATTTGCATCATGCTTGAACTGGCATGGGGCCCTGGCGTTTGGCGTCTGGCACGCGGCGGCCATGGGCAACGCCTCGAGCATGCGCAGTGGCCGTTGCTGGGCTTGATTTCGTCTCCGTGTGATGGCTGCGTCTTCACATGGAGGCGGGCGAGGGCGTCGTGCCCCGCTGCGTACGGACGGCGGTCGATTGGTAGCACTGCACTGTTAGCTGTCGCTGTCGCTGTCGCTGTCGACGCCAGACGTGCCCAGGCGCTATGCTGCTTTGGGGACTATGCGACTTCAACAACTACGTGGACACGCCTTTGCGCGTGAACACCGGTGTTATCTCTATCCACAATTGCCCTGCTGGCCGTCGAGGCCATGTGGTGAGGCCAGCGCGAGTGCACACGAGCAGGCCGAAGCCGTGTTGCCAACGGGCGGCCATGGTGCAGGATCTTCAAGACGAGTGTGCGAGTCCGGCACGACTTAAGCCGCTAGTGTTCCCCGCGCCGAGCAGCTGTGGTTCCTGGCGACGCCCCAGCAGCCACTCAGCGTCGCCACAAAGGTAACCAGAAGAAGCCGGCCAGCTGAAGCATGGTGCTTCGTGCCTGGCCTTGGGCTGGGCGTCATCCGCATGCTCCGGTAGGCATGGCTGTAGGTGTGAGACGGGCTTCGTGGCATCCCTCTGTCCGTGTGCGGGTGCGTGTGGGCAGAACCGTTGGCACAATCACCACCCAGGCTCTAGCAGCCCGCCCTGTGCATGCGTGTGTGTGTGTGTGTGTGTGTGATGCGCCCTTCTAGAACCCCTCGTCATCGCCGTCTCCACATGTATAGTTACGTATGCTCCCCCCACCAGTGCCCGGGCAATCCCTCGTGACCAATACTCAAATGTCAAACAAACAGCACACACATGTCAAAACATAATCTCGCATTTTTGGCTGCCTGGAAAAGCTTGGCCAACCGTCTCCCAATTCAAGCAATCCACATGATACATGTAGCTCCCCCTAACGCCGAGCTATTGACCAATGATACAACAAACTCAAGTCGTGGCCTCATGTAGCTACACAGCTGCCATGGTATATTCCCCCCTCACCCTCGGTCGCGCCGTGCAGTCAAAGCGTGTCGCGTTATTCGCAATCGTTGCCCACCCCCGTGCCCTATATAATCATCTGCGCAACGCCCTGGCCGCCGAGCGTCTTGCTGCCCTGGAACTGCTGGCCCTTGAAGCCGGCGAGCGCGTAGAACATCGAGGCCAGCAGCAGGAAGATGGCCGCCACAATCAGGCTCGTCGCCATGGGCCAGATGCTGATCCATTGTATGGCGCTCATGACAAAGTAGATGGCGGCGCGCATGTAGTTGGAGCTGAATTTGCGGATAAACTCATCGAACTTGGACGACGTGGGACAGATGCGGAGGAGGAGCGGTATCTCGATGAAGATGATGACAAACGAACACACCCTGCGCTGTTAGTTAGGACTCGCGGCAGGCGCGGCAGAGGGGGTGAGGGCCGTACAGGCAGACGATGCTAAAGGCAATGACAAAGTTGGCGTGGAAGATGTTGGCAATGCCCAGCGCAAAGCACAGGAAGATGCACAGCACTCCCGTCCTAGAAGCCCGAGTCAGCAACACACGTCTTGTGCAGAGGTGGCGAGGCAATGCGCGACCGACCATTGACCGTAGATACCTGCAAAGATGCCATGTCAGCAACAATCCAACACAACAGCACCGGCACCGGCACCGGCTCATGGCTTACTGAAATTCCGCGACTTGAACTCTTCGGCGAGCGTCATGGCTGCAGGCGGCGTAACACGTGTATGTTTTTCAAGCGTGCGGGAGGTGCGCAGGGCAATCTGGCGGATGGCGGATGGCGGTTGGCGGTTGGCGGCGGCGGCGGCGGCGGCGGCGGCGGCGCAAGCTGTATGTGTGGGTGGAGCTCAGGTAGGCAGGCAGGCAGGTGTATGTAAGACGGAGCAGACGAGGGCGAGCGTCTGGGAGCCTCTTTGTAGCGGGCGGCGTGGGCGTGCGTGCGTACGTTGCGAGTGCGTAATGGGGGTGTGGCGGTGCAGTGAAGGGAGGATGGGTGCTGGCTGGCGTATTACTGTCCTCACTTTTCTTGGTATGCTCTGGCGCTGGCCCAGCCCTCGGTCGCGGCGCGGCTTCAACGTCGACGCACTGCGACTTGGCCCAGGGCGGAGCGGCTAGCGCTTGCCGGAGCCGTCTTGGGGCGGCGGCAGCGGCACTGGCACCCTGGCCCAGACAGTGGCTTTAGCGGCAGCAGCAGCAGCAACAGCAACAGGGCGCCTTCCGTCTCAGAACATGGCCCATGGTCGCAGCTGCTTCACCCTCACGACGGCCATGCTGAGGGCGCGGCAACCGTGGCCCTCCATCGCCCTGGCCTCGGCCGGCCTTGGCCTGGCCCTCTACTGCTGCCGCCGCCATCTGCACGCCCAGCAAACGGCAAACAACGCCCTCGCTGCCGCTGCCGCTGCCGCTGCCGTGACCCCCAGAGCGCGCCAAGACCACGAAGCGACTCACGCTCCAGACGCCATGGACCCCGACGAGAGGGCGTATCATGAGGGCTTCATGCGCGAGGCCATTGCTATGGTGAATCACCCCCTCCGCCCGCTGCCGTCTCTGCTTTCCCGCGCCAGCACGTGCGGCAGCGAGCAAACCACCCCCCCAGCATGCTGACTGGGCCTCCACACAGGCCGAGCTCGCCCTCAAAAGCGACGAAACTCCCGTCGGCTGTGTCTTTGTCAGGCACGGCCACATCATTGGCCGCGGCATGAACGAAACAAACCGCACCCTCAACGGCACCAGGCACGCCGAGTTTGTCGCCATTGCCGGCATCCTGGCCAAGCACCCCATCGCCATCCTCCACGAGACGGACCTCTATGTCACCGTCGAGCCCTGCGTCATGTGCGCCTCGATGCTGCGCCAGTACGGCATTCGCGCCGTCTATTTTGGATGCTGGAACGAGCGCTTTGGCGGAACAGGAGGGGTCCTCAATATCCACTCCGAGTACGCCCATCGCTCGACGTTGACTCGTGTCTCGCCTACTAACTCTTCCACAGTCCCAGTGTCGACAAGCCTTACCCCGTCACCGGCGGCATCTTTCGCGAGGAGGCAATCATGCTGCTGCGCAAGTTCTACGTCCAAGAGAACGAAAAGGCTCCGGAGCCCAAGCAGAAGAAGACGCGAGAGCTCAAGACCGAGATCCTGCCCATGGACGTCCACCAGCCAAAGTCGGCTCCCTCGCCTGCTGTCCCAGCTCCCGCCAGCTCAGCTTCCACTGGCTCAATCCCCACTCTTTCTTCCCTGGCCAACGCTACCACTACTGTCTCGGGGCCAGCCTAGTCCCGCCCAACCGTCTACTGCTTCAAGGCCCCACAATGCATGCATACTTATACCCAGCACGATATATAGATCAGAGGCAGACGAAACAATATGAATGTACAACAGCTCACGACTTTGCCCTGAATATGAACCCCGTTTCTGCTAGTCGCACACATGATGACAGACGTTGTGACCTGAATGGAAATTGAACGATACAGGAACAGAAACAAGAGAAGTTGTGTACCCTTTACTATGGACAGGTATTTGCATAGACGTCCTGCCTGTCTATTCTTTATTTCTCTCCACCACCTGCAGCCAGCTGAACGAGCATGAAAAGGGCAATGGCCCACCAGTACCTGTGTCGCTGTTAGTCTTGCCTTCTTCCGCTTCCATCCCAAATCTACCCACTTTTGCAAGAATGTCTTTTCCGGTTCATCGGACCCAACCTTTCCTTCCGCGTTCAATACAATCGGCTTGTTCAGCACCGGCTTGGGTCCAGTGTTCTTCCGCAAAACCTCAATTTCCACCTCGCTCCCGCTGCCCTTTGCTGCTGTGCTCAACCCCACGTGGAACGGCTCGCCTTTGTCGTCGACGTGGATTACAAACTTCTTGTGGTATTGCTCAGAGAAACTCGCCGCCGAAGTCACAATTCCGTGCCATGAGCTCGATTTCGCGTCCGCAAGACCGACACGTAGCAGGCGGTCCGGCGAGTAGGACCCTGCTGGCGGTGTATACGAGACTAGGGTGCCGACAGACTGATCCGCATCGTACTCGATCTGCGCGAGGGGCACCGGCGAAGTAACTGCGGCCGTGTCCGCAGAGGCGGGGACGGGCGATACGTAGAGCGTCACCGACGATGCGACTGCAACCGGTAGCAGTACAAGAAGCCTGGAGAACAGCATCTTGGCGTAAGGGTATAAGGCGCTGCTGTCTGTATCTACGCGCGCACTGGGGTTGGACGTGGAAGCTTGGCTAGCTCACAACGGCGAATCGTATCACCGTATCACCGAGGGACATGCCTCCCTCCCCTCGCATCGAGCCCGCCCCCTCACACCACGTCTCATGAGACGCGTAGACACTGGCCGGTGCTGCCTCTCCGCTTCATCCGGAATTACACCGATAAGTCATCGCCCAAGACTCACAACTTGCCTCTGGTGGCGTTGCAAATAGCCAACAGCGCCCGGCATACCCAAACAAGTGGATCCGGGATTCATGATGCCCACCTTTCCCCATCCTGTTTACGAGCAGATCGGCGCTCAACCCGACGACCCTGGGACCATGTTGCCCGATTACACAGAATATCTCAGCCCCTAATGCTGTCTTTTGCCCCACCCCCACCATACTAGAGCTTCTCCAGGGCCCGTATGAGCTCATCCCGCATTTACAGCTGTGTTGTCGCTCAACAGTGTCTTGCAGAAGTACAAGGCTTCTGCTGATTTCCCACCGCCTCTGCTTCTTCACTCTCTACGCACGCCATGGCTGCCTCAATTCCATTCAGACAGACGCAGCGCAAGCAGTCGCGGCAGCTGTCGACCGACCCCCGCAATGAGCTCCACCCGCAAGTCGACCACTATATTGGTATTGATGTGGGTACTGGTAGTGCGAGAGCCTGCATCATGAACGACCAGGGCGATATCGTAGGACTGGCTTCGGAGAACATTGGTCTCTGGCAGCCACAGACAGGCTACTATGTATTTCGCACTGTTTAGAAGAGCCCAGTGCTGCAGACTGAAATCGGACAGGAACAATCCACGACTGACATTTGGCGCTGCATTTGCTCCTCGGTCCGTCGAGCCATAGACCAGCACAACATTGACCGGCAAACTATACGTGGAATTGGCTTCGATGCCACGTGCTCGCTCGCCGTCTTCAGGGACGACACGGACGAGCCTGTCCCAGTCACAGGGCCCAACTTTGACAACAAGGACGGTAACGACCGCAACGTTATTCTCTGGCTCGATCATCGCCCCGTAGAGGAGACGAACAAGATCAATGCTACCAAGCACAACTTGCTACGCTACGTTGGAGGCAAAATGTCAATTGAGATGGAGATTCCAAAGGTGCTCTGGCTCAAGAACAACATGCCAAAAGAGCTGTTCGACCGCTGCAAATTCTACGACCTGACTGACGCTCTTACACACCTGGCTACTGGAAGCGAAAGCCGGAGCTACTGCAGTGTGGTCTGCAAGCAAGGCTTTGTGCCAGTCGGCGTCGATGGAAGTGTCAAGGGCTGGCAGGAGGACTTTCTCAAGGAAATCGGCCTTGAGGAGTTGTGCGAAGACAACTTCAAGCGCATGGGAGGCGTCGACAATGTGGTTTGTCCATCTCTTTGAGACCTATAGATTTCAGCTGACCTCGAGGCAGAACGGGCGTTATCTCACGGCTGGTGAGCTCGTGGGTACGCTCAGCGAGAAGGCTGCACAGGAAATGGGTCTCCAGCCTGGCATTGCAGTCGGTAGCGGTGTCATCGATGCCTATGCTGGTTGGATTGGTACAGTTGGCGCAAAAGTCAAGCTCGACGAGGACACGCTCAACATGGACCAGCCCAAGAACGATGTCGCCCAAGCCTTCACGCGTCTTGCCGCCGTTGCAGGAACCTCGACCTGCCATCTCGCCATGTCTCGCGATCCCGTTTTCGTGGACGGCGTCTGGGGCCCGTACCGAGACGTCCTCATACCAGGCTATTGGATGGCAGAGGGCGGACAGAGTGCAACGGGCGAGCTGCTCAAGCACGTAATCGAGACACACCCAGCCTTCAACGAGGCAGTTTCTGTGGCCGAGACCTACAACACCAACATCTACGATTACCTCAACGAGCATCTACGCGAAATGGCCGACAATCAAAACGCACCACACATCTCTTGGCTCGGCCGCCACTTCTTCTTCTACGGCGACCTCTTCGGCAACCGCTCACCCATCGCTGACCCCAACATGAAGGGTGCCGTCATTGGTCTGAGCTCCGACAAGAGCCTCGACGGCCTAGCACTATACTACTATGGCACCATGGAGTTCATCGCCCTGCAGACGCACCAGATTGTTTCTGCAATGAACAAATCCGGCCACGTCATCTCATCCATCTTCATGTCCGGCTCGCAGTGCCAGAACGCGCTGCTCATGGAGCTCATGGCCACGGCCTGCGACATGCCCGTCCTCATTCCCCGCTACGTCCACGCCGCCGTCGTCCACGGCGCAGCCATGCTCGGTGCAAAGGCCGCCAGCACAGACAAGGACGGCAACAGCGAGCCCCTCTGGGACATCATGGACCGCCTCAGCAAGCCCGGTAAAACCGTAAAGCCGCTTGCTGACAAGACCGTCAAGAAGCTGCTCGATGCTAAATACAAGGTTTTCCTCGAGCAGTGCGAGGGCCAGCAGCGATATAGGAGTGAGGTTGATGCTGCTATTGAGGGGTGGAAGGCTAAGTAGATCAAAAAAGAAAGAAAATAGGGAATCGTCGTGCGGGCCTGGTAATCGTCCGTAAATTGGGGTTAATTTACAAATATACTCTAGACAGGACAGCCTTTTGCGAGACGAATTCTTCAAGTGGTACAAAGCTAGCCCGTCTACCGATTTTAGATTTCACTATTCCCTTTCCCCATTCGCTTCGTTAAGTTTCTAAGACGTTGTTGATTTGGATAGTTTATTTATTCATCTTTTTTTTTGCCTTCGGCTCATTGCTCTTTCAATCATTCGTGAATATAAAAAAAAACAAAAAAAGGGTATCGTACAAAAAAGGATTTTTTTGAAACTGGAGAGAGAGAGACAGAAAAGATTTGCGTCTCTGGGGGAAGTGTGCTATACAAAAAAGAAAAAGAAAAACACACACACACATATAGATATATGATATGGGGAACAAATTACGGGGAGGAAGGGGGAAAAAAAAGTGGAAGAAAAAAGATGGTGTGTGTTTTAGTAGCGGCGACGCGGGCCCCGGGGAGGATCTCGACGGGCACCACCGCCCTCGTTGAAGCCGTAGCGTCCGTCTTGGAAACTGCCCGAAGAGCGGGCGGCCGTGGTGTCGAGTTCCATGATGTCGTCGACCGACTGGTGCTGGTTGAGACGGGCAGCGGCGGCTGCGGCTGGCGGTGGTGGTGGTGCGGCCCGGGAAGCTGATAGATGCGTGGTTGCAGGCACGTCTTTCATGTAGACATAGAGTAGTCTGCCGTCAGCCTGGTAGAAGAAAGGGTTAGTTTAGCGCAACGGCGTGTATATACATGTGAGTGTATGCTGACCTTTTGATTGTTAAACGTCGCAATGACATTCTCAGCTCCCTCTCTGCTGGTAAACTGCAGCTCGACCATGACCGTGGGACTCGCAGACAGCAGCTTGCAGCCCAGTGTCTCGCCTCCAATCGGGCTCATGACAGCCTCGATATCCGCGGCGGTAGTGCCCGGCGCAAAGTTGCTGGCGATAACGGTGCATGGCCCTCCGTTGGCGACGCCGCGGATGCTGAAGCCCGGTGCGTCGTTGGTGCGTGTGGCCGCGCCGCGGGCAATGGATGAAGCGAACTTGTCAAAGGTCCTCGTGTTGCGCTCGACCTGGGATGCCGACGCGGTGCGGGCCATTGCGCTCCTGGTATTTGGTGCGCCGCGGGGATTGTTCAGCTTGTGCAGATCGTGCTGCCATTTGCCGTCGATGCTGCCGGCTGGTTTGGCGCTGGCAGACCGCTTTTGCACGCCTGCGCCGCCGTTGATGCGGCTGAGCAGCGACGGCTTCTCAGACTCGACGCGCGCCGCCTTTGCGCTGGCTCCGCCGCCATTGGATTTCCGGCCTCGGCTGGCTCCGCCTAGGAACTGCTGCGCGAGCGCCTCGTTCTTCTTCTTCTCGCGCGTCTGCTTGACAAAGGCTTCGAACGAGGCTGATGTCGAGGCGGAAGTCGAGGCGACCATGATGGGCTGGAGGAAGCGTATATATATATATATGTGTGTGTGTATGTGCGAGGCTAAAGGGCGAGCGAGCGGAGCGGGTGCGAGTTGGAAGCGGCGGAAAGCTAAGCGCGTAGAGAGAGGAGTTCGGACTTTGAAGAATGGCGGGCGAGCGAGCGCGTCCAACGGGGGAGACAGAAAGGCGCTACTACTATGGGGACTACGCTCGGACCAACGGCGAAACGAAACACCGCGGCGCAAAAAAGTTGCCGTTCTCTTCGTTCAAAACTTGGGAGCTTTCTTGCTGCCAACTTCTCCTCCTTGCACCACGCACGCGCGCAAACACCCAGGTATGTTCAGAACCACGCTTTTTATTTTTATCCCCCTTCCCATCGTATTACCATGATGAATCTCTGTGTCGCCCCTATCATACACTCTATGGTGATCGACCACCCAAGCCAAACGGGATTGCTGATCTCTTGTACTTTTGACGGAATTGTTACGGAAAAGCTCCATGTGGATTGCTGCTAACATGTTCCAAAGACCGCAGGACCCCAGCGTCATGGTTTGCGACTGTGAGCGCAATGTCTGCGCTGGCGCCCATCTCGTAGCGGTGCGCCCATCGTAGCTTCACGAAGCCTTCCACACATACCGCACGTCGACTGCCCATGGCTGTGAGATTCTCGCACGCAGCAATACAGCGTGTTGGGTCTTTGGAAGGCTCTGTGAAGCTACGACTGCTTTGAAAAGGTGAGCTTATATACCCCTACATGCCCATCGCAGCGCCCCCGTTGTTGTTGTTTTTTCCAATGATGAGCAATAAGTGTATTATCAAATACCGACCTACCCATGGGGAACAAATTTAGTTCGATTACCTGAAAATCTTTGCATATACGACTCGGTTGTAACATTTGCATGCGTGACTTGTTTGCTGACTCCATGCTAGGTATCTAATGGCTCTACTACTCACAGCTGTCGATCGCCAGGTTTTCGTAAAAGGTAAATTACCCATTCATCTTGTCTTCCTCGTGCTATGATGAACACCAATTCATGCTAACTCAGAGGGGTCCGCCTCACTGATTGACAAACCATTCGAGACTTTTCATCTTTCGACTGATTGCTTGTTTTCTCTGATGCTGTACAACACGATTTGGTGGGCTCTGCTAACTTGCATCCAGATGACAGGTACTCGTTGCTCATTGTGATACGGCCTGGTTGTACTCAGCTGTGGCTCGGGTATGCTGCAATTTCATGAAGTTGCTGGGGTGGTTGTGCACGTTGAAGACAGGCATCATGATGACCCAATGTGGAGTTTGTAGTTATCAAGTAAGCGTGAATGCAAAGCTGTCATCTTCAAGGTTCACCTTCACTTTTTGGCGCAAGACGGGCCTGTTTCGTATTCTTCATAACGCTAGAGTGATGCACGTGGAGAACACGTGAACGCGCGTGTTGATGCTGAGGCTTCGGAGATTGCGGCGTGATTACCGCTAACCCTAAATATCTCGAAGCACATAATAAGGGCAGCCCATTCCAATCACAGGGATCAAACAAAGTGCACAATGGCAGCAAAACCAGAAGAAACAAGCACCGTACCTACCGAGGGCGCTGGGCTCTTCAGCGGACCCAACCAGGAGAAGCAGCCTGAGACTAGCACAACGGCTGAGCCCACACACAAGACGGATGACGTGGAGGCTGTTGACAGCGCGACTGCGGGTGTAGCTGACCTCTCCGTCGCCGAGAAAAAGGGGGAGGAGGAAAAGAAGGCGGAGACCAAGGAGGAGGTCAAGGAAGAACAAAAGGAAGAGCCAAAGGCAGATGACACACGGGCAGAGGAGAAGAAGCCTGAAGAGGCACCGCCAGCCGACACAACGACTCCTGCCGTCGCCGCACCGCCTGCTGACGCGCCTAGCGACGCGCAGCCCGCGGCCGCTCCCACAGAAGCCACCAGCGGCCCCGTCTGGCCCGAGACGGCGCCCGACCACCCGCTCACAAAGTTCTTCGACAGTTTCGAAGCCCTCGTCGCCTCGGCCCAACACAACGAGGTCTACGGCATCGAGCTCAGCGCCTCCAACGCCTTCCACACCAAGCTCATCCTGCAAAAGTTCCTGCGCGCCAACCAGAACGACGTGGAAAAGGCAAAGACGCAGCTGCTCGAGACGCTCAAGTGGAGAAAGGCTTTCGATCCCGTCAAGGCGGCCACCGAGACTTACGAAAAGACCAAGTTCGACGGCCTTGGATACGTCCTGCAGGTCGAGGGCGTGCCCGGTAGCTTGAATAAGAAGGATGTGGCTACGTTTAATATCTATGGCTCCGTCAAGGATAACAAGGCTACGTTTGGTGATTTAGACGGGTATGTAGTCTCTCTCTCTCTCTCTCAGCAGTTTCTCCACAACACACACACACACATTCGAGAAACCGCACGCGCTAACCAAGCCCTCTCACAGCTTCCTCCGCTGGCGCGTAGGCCTAATGGAGAAATCGATCCAAGCGCTCTCCCTCTCGAGCGCCAGCGTCCCAATCCCCAACTACGGCGAAGGGCCCGACCCCTACCAAGGCTTCCAAGTCCACGACTACCTCCAAGTCTCGTTTATCCGGCGCGACCCGCTCGTCAAGGCCGCGACAAACAAGACGATTGAGATCCTCGGCAACCACTACCCGGAGACGCTGTCCCGCAAGTTCTTCGTCAATGTCCCCACCGTCATGGGCTGGCTGTTCAACGCCATCAAGCTGGTCGTCGCAAAGGAAACGAGCCGCAAGTTTGTCGTCCTGAGTAATGGCAGTTTGCTGGCCAATGAGCTGGGTAAGAGCGTGCCTAAGTCCTATGGTGGTGATAGGCCCGAGTTGGTCGAGTCGGCTGAGACAATGGCTATGGCGTAGCTTTGAGCTCGCCTTCCCACGTATGCTGGATATATATATATATATATGATCGGTGGTCATCATTTGGAGAGAGAGAAAAAAATTGGGTGGATGTAATGGCAGGTGGTGGTGCGGAGACATGCAGCAAGTTTATTTGTAGTAGCCTTCTTCTTCTTCTTCTTCTTCTTCTTCTTCTTTTTCTTTTTTCTTATTAGGGGTTTCTGTTGTTTTCTGTCTATCTGTCTATCTGTTTTGTTTTGTTTTCTTTTTTCTGTTTTCATTTCTTAAGCAAGCGGGAGAGAAAAAGTAGAGAGAGAGAGAGAGAGAGAGAGCACTTCACCTGCGCGTCAAAAGGTTTTCCCCTGATATATACCCAATATTCAATTTTCTTCTTCTTCCAGCTGTGTGTGTGTGTTTTTTTTTACACTAAACGTCGTTTTTCCTGCCTTGTAGTTTTCCGACCAAAAAAAAAGAAGAAGAAGAAGAAGGTCTGTATTCTGTAGTTGATATTTAGCGATTGATTTTCTAAGAGTTTTTTTTTCGTAAATCATTGTAAGTAAGTAGTGTTATTTGAGAATTGTGTTAATTTGCTGTTTCTCTGGTACTCTACTCTACTCTACTCTTCTCTTCTCTGCTCCGCTACGCGATACTATGCTATGATATGCTACATATAACATGCCCTTCATCACCCATCATGGGCATAACCAAAATGTAATACACGCACAAGTGCTAGAAAGCGAAACTGTTGAACCGGCCAAGTAAATAAAAAAAAATCCGAATTACTCTTCTCTCTCCTTGCCTGTGACCACGTGCTCGTTTAGCAAAACGGCTCTATCGACCCAGCCCTCACCTCTGAGGACGCCAAGACCCTTTCTCACAACGCCGCTATTGATAGCGCGAGGCTCAACCTCATACAGGGCATTAACGAGGGCCAAGCTGGCGACGAAAAGGAAAACGTCGCCGTTGGGAAGACCAACCCACCAGCCATGCTTGACACCGACTTTCCACAGGGAATCCAGCGACATGCGTGCCGTGTAGAGGAAATTTGCTCGGCCGTTGCGGCGCGCGAGAAAGCCCCACAGGCCACCGAGCACGCCGCTGAGGAACCAGCGCTGCGTCGCGAGAAAGGTGCGGGGCAGCATGGATTGGAAGAGGCAGATGGAGCCCCAGCTGGTGCCGATTGCGCCGGAGAGGAAGAGCGACATGCGGAGGATGCGTTTGGCGAGCGAGTTGAGGGCTGCGATGGGGGACGCGAGGAACTCCTTGTAGCGGCGCAGGCTGAGGGCCGCGAAGAAGAGGGTGAAGAGGCGCGCGACTTTGGGGAATGCCTGGATCCAGTACTGGATGTATGTGCGGAGGCACGAGGGGTCTTGCGGGTGCAGCAGCGCGCACGAGAGCGATTTGATGGCTGGGTGGGCGGGCGACGTGATGGGCGAGATGCTGGCGAGGCGTTTTGGGAGCGTCTCTGCGGCGGGGAAGAGGATGGGCGAGACAAAAGGGGGCCAGCGCTGGCGCGAGATTTCCGCTAGGTTGTCTGCAATGGCAAAGGTGCCTGGCCATGGCGCGGTGCTGGGATAGTCAACAGGCCGCTTCTGGATGTATTCCGGCGAGTTGTCGAGAATGTGCTTGCCGAAACCCGAGGGGAAACAGTCGCGGTCAAAGACGAATGCATGGAGGAGTTGACCGCATGCGACAGGCATAATCATCCACGAGCCGAACCAGCTGGGCCTGTTCTTCATGTAGCCCTGTTCTTCGAGGTAGTTGTAAGCGAATTCCAGGGCGCGCGTCATTACGTAGATGGCCATTGTAATGCGCAGTTGGTCGCCGGGATACACGGCGAGGAAGAAGCCTGCTAAGCTGGATCCAATCGCCGGCGCGAGTCTGGACGTCAACGATCGGGATATACGGGGGTTCCGCCGCCGAAAGGAGCGCGCTTCATTGCTGAGAAGGCTCTCGCGGATGCGCACAAAGACACGTCGGAGCAGCCGATGGAAAAGGAGTATCAGGGCGAGCGAGCTGCTGAGACGCACGTTGGGTGACTTCCAGAGGGGTATATGGGCTTGTTTCCTGCAAGCCGTCAATAAATGTCCCTGGAGATAGTTTTTAGAGAGAGGAAAACAGGCTGTACCTCTTTGCGGTCCCTGGCGATAACAGCCGCGTCTTGATGACTTCCCAAGCCTTCAGCCCCGACAGCGTCACGATGCCCAAGCGCAACGCGGCACGGAAGGCGGCGACATTGTAATCGTCTCGTCCTTGGACAATGGCGTCGTAGCGCTTGGGGTGTATGCTGCGCTTCTTCACGACGGGCGCGCGCGAAAGGAGGTACTGGTGCAGCAACTGATATTCCTTTGCCGAGATGGTGTAGCGGAGCGCATTTCGCAGTATCGGGTCTATTGGCTTCGGATTACCGGGTGGCGAGGGCTGCGGGGCGCTGGCCGACGACATGCTGGACGTCTGGTGCGTTGTGCGCCGGGAACATGGCTTGCTGGGGGGGGTTGTGGAGGTGTTGTTGGTATTATGGGCGGGAAAGCTAGTGTCCATGACGGACCTCGGTTCATGGAACAGCCCCCACCCCCAGTTTTATTCACATGCGAGAGCCCACATGCTATACACGCTACCGACTTGGCTCTTCCTGTAGGATTTCTGGCAAGAACGTCACTTGAAGGCACGGTCAACATGGACATGTTGGAATGAGCAATTATACATTCAAGATATAGAAATTTTTTGTTCCTCCTTTGCCTACATTTCAAGAAAAGACATCTGGTATTACCACACATTCCGACATCTAACATGAGCCGTGCGTCGTATATTCCACGGGGACATGAAGCTAGTATACACCAAGAAATGATGGTGCAAAGACCATACAATAAATATTATCACAAAGCAAGGAAAGCGAGGACTGCACCGAAGAGAGCGCCCTGGGGCACGACGGTGAGCGGGGAGGCGATGCCACTGAACTGAGCCGGGGATGAAGGGCGGAGAGACGTGGCAGTGGCCACGTTGGTGCCCATGGTGGTAGGGTAACGAGTGGGTGTGCTGCCGGTGGGGTAAGCCGGGACCGAGGGTGGAGGTCCAGGTACAAGAGCCACAGGCTGGTTCGGGGTGTTACCAGGGGCCGGGGGAGTAGTGGCGAAGTGGACCTGAGGAACAGTGACGGTGGTGGCGTTGTAGGTGACAGCGGTGTAAGGAGTCTGTCCAATAGGTGTGCTAGAAGCAGCAGCAGGGACAGAGGGAGTACCGGCAGGAGGGTTGGATGCACCGCCAGTGGGGGGCTTAGCAGGGGGAGTCGTCTGACCAGTAGGAGGCACAGCGGCATAGCTGGTCTGGGTAGCAGGAGGAGCCGTAGAAGAAACCGCCGGAGGAGACGAAGGAGGGTTCAAAGGAATGTATGAAGGGCAGCCTCCAACAATCATGGGGTTCTTCGGGACGTGCTCAGCGCAGATACCAATGAAGTACTTGAGAGCAGTGCCAGCATCCTCATCGCTTGGGCAGCGAGCCGTAATACAGTCAATCACTTGTTGTGTGAACTCGGGCTTGACGCAGTAGCACTTGGAGTCGGTGTTGTCCTTGCATTCACCAGCAGTGACTTGGAGCCATGAGTTCAAGCACTTGGGAACGACATCGGTGACGTTCAGAGGTGGGTAGCTGGGCGTGGATGGCACAGGAGGGAGAGAGCCGGCTGGAGAGCTGGCGGGAGAGCTGGGGGCAGGAGCGCTGGGAGCGCGGGAGCTGGTAGTAGCGAGAGGAGTCTCAGAGGTGGGAGGAATGGAGACGGATTTTACGACAGAAGAGGGAACCGAAGAGGGAACCTGAGCAGGGTAGCTGGTCGTTGTGTTGGCATAAGGAGCGGAGATTACAGGCTTCGAGACGACAGGCGACGAAACGGCAGGCTTCGAGGCTGCAGGAGTCGAGATGACAGGAGTTTGGATGGCGGGAGTAGAAGCCTTGGGTGTAGAAACACCAGGAGTCTCAACAGGATAAGACTTGCAGTCCTCTCCCTTGCAAACAGACGGAGTGCTCGAGACGGGAACGGGAGTCGAAGACTCAACCTTTGGTGTAGTCGTAGTCTTGGGAACATCAGGCACGCTGGGAGTTGTGTACGGCTTCTCGGGGCTGCAGTCGAAGCCAATGTTGTGGAAGCCAATCTCGCACGAGTCGCCGCTCTGATGCTGGCCACCGAGGTAGATGTCGACGCCCGTAGCGCCACCGCACTGCGTGTTCTGCAGAGTGGAGCCGCCGGCGCTGCAGCTGCTGCGCTGCTTGCAGATGGAGCCATCCTTCATCTTGTAGTGCAGCTCGAGTTCGGCGTCGAACTGGGCCGAGACGTCCATGTGGCTGATGGAGAAGCCGCGCTTCTCGCAGCCGAAAGAAGCGGGCTTCTGCTTGGAGACTGTGTTGGTGATGCATTTGCTGCCAAAGGTGCGCTTGGTCAACGAGTCACGCTTGCCAAAAGAGTTGGAGCACTTCCAGCCGCCCGAGAAGTTGAAGTCACCGTAGCCGGAGACTGACTCGCCGTCGGTGAGATCAGACCAGTTAAAGCCACCCTTTTGCTTGTCACTACACTCGTTGTTGCTGTAGTAAGGCGTGTTGAAGTTGTCGAAGAAGTCCCAAGTGGCAGCGACCTGGTGGGAGGCCAGGCCCGTGACGAGAAGGGCATAGGTAGCCTTCATGGTGGTGGATAGGGAGTGAATAGGAATAAGATGTCGAGTCAGGTATCGAAGCAGAATGTAAAGTGAGTGTGTATGGATACCGCGCAGGCCGAAACGAATGATGGCCTGGGAGGAAAAGCGAATGTAGCCTAAAAGAAGGTAATGTATTCCACCTGGGTAAGGAAAGGAAAGAACCGAGCTGTGATTAGGATGAAGGCTGAGGTGAGCCTGAAAAAAGAGGAACAGCCAGGATAGATATATGCTTCCTTGGCTCCAAGAAAAGGACGAAACAAGCAAGCTTGAAACATTGTCAATGGATTGGACAAGTCGACAGTCGGGGCCTTGGGATGCTCAGCCACGATCAGGCAGGTCTGAATAGGCTCGCCCATCCACAGTTTGCCGTCGGTTACAAAACGACCTAGGGAGTGAGAGTCATGGTCGCCACGGTTTAGGCGATGGGGGTACGTTGTGAAACGGTCTAACCTGTTTCGTCTAAATGGAAAATCCCCATGCGGACGCGGGGCCAATAGCGCGTAGAGGATGTGTTCATGGGGGGTAGAAGCAAGCGTCAAGCGAACGGTCGAGGATGCCTCAAACAGGGCCAGCGTTGACGGCTTTTTTTTTGCCTTTGCAACCTTCTTCGGGCGCCTCGTTGACGTGGTGTGGCCGCCGCCACAATCACGACCTTTTGCTTTTGGCAGTCGTCATCAGTTGCATGCAAAGACGAATGTAAGCATTGGCGAGAAGGCCCCGTTCCAGTTCTCGCCCGCTTGCTTATGCCCGCTGGCCTCTCGAGCCAACCACCATGGCCACGCCCCTCGTCTTGCCTGCGCATGTCCGGAGCGCATGATTATAGCCCGGATCGCTGTCTCGCCCGATTGGGATTCTCGGCCGCTCTGGGGAGTGGAGTCGAGGCACTGAAGGCGAGACGCCGTGGCCAAAAACAGCGCTGCGTGTTTCACGTGCATCACCCGCCGTGCGCGCACCGACCAACCAGCGTCAGGAACACCAAGCTTTGCGCGACGACGGCTCTGGGGCCATGGACGCCATGTGTCTCGAATGCTTGGGGGCAAAATTAGAAGGGTGTTGTCTTCTGGATAAACAAAATGACACCGCCAAGCCCACATGGCTGGCATGCCGTCTGCTGGGCGCGCACACTCTCCCGCGCGCTCCCGCTGCGGATGCGTGCATGTGGATGCGCCCCATCGGCAGACTTGTCAGAATATCATCCATCCCATCCCTATATCACTGCGGCCCAATGTTATAAAGCCCTCTCCCAACATGGACGCGCCCCTTACATGTCACAGGGATGATGGATGTTCGGCAGCTTTCAGAGACGGCATGATGAACCTGTCACCGGCACCTTCGCAAACATGTATCAAGCAGGGATGCACAGCCGTGGCTGTGTCAGCTTCCGGGTAATAGAGTCCTCTTTTCCACCACACGAGAGAACCACAGCGTACCATCACCCCGTCGTCGACCTAGCACCATGGCAGAATCCATCCTTGAAAACACGCCCATGCACGCTCTCTCCGCCCGCCCTCGGTCATTCTACAAATCAATAGTTTCAAAAACCGAGCCATGTTGCCCGTCATCATTCAAGGACCTTGCATGAACCATACCGCTTTATGCCCGCAGCCTGTCCTTGCTGGTCCACCACGACACTGTGCAGAAAAAGCATCACGTCGAGAACATGAGCACGAGTGAATGCATGCTATTGCTATAAATGCCCTGAGAAAAGCCATGTGTGAAAACGCTACCAGCGCGAGTGAGCATGTCTTTGCAAATGTCGACATGCCATGCTATCCTCGCCAAACGCCAGTGCCCATGTACCCATCCGCCATTCTGGTATCGTGAATCCCACAACGCCGTCCAATTGCATCGCTATTCCTCAGTCTAGACAATGCAGGAAAATGCTGGAAAAGAAAACAACCACTTGTCCTGAAACCTCTCCTGCAACCGTGCATTTGTCAGGCTGCGTCTTCGACCACAATGTGTACCACTTCGCTTCGCCGGCGCTCGACGAAGCTGCATCGGGCTGCAGGGCGCACTTGAGCGCTACACTCATGTGCTGCGCGATTGAGAAAAGGCACCTGGAGCGCTCCGAAAATCGCGACCAGGGCAGAGCACCACCATGCCAACGGTGTGAACCGCAGCTCGATGGACAACCCGTAGAGCAATCCTGCAATGGGGCTAGCGACTGTGCGGCAAGCAGCACCTGTTGAAGCAGCCAGTCCATTGATCTTTCCGAGGTGTGCCTTGTCGGGGGTGGCCTCTTTGATCATAATGAGTAGCAGTGGGAACGCCAGAATCGATGTTAGATTTCGCACCGTCAGGCAAGCAAACAAACCCGGGTAAAGGGTATTCTCAGGAAGGAGTTGCAAAAAGGGCACAATGAAATACGCAATCGGATGCGCCAGTGTGACAATGAGCAGTAGTCTCCATACGCCAAGACAGTCAGCCAGCACAGGAAAGACAAAGGCCTGGATGACGAGCTGGATGATGCCGTTGAGAGAAAGGATGATGCCGACTTGCTGAATGGGGATGCCAAGACCACCGCCCAGAGAGGACGAGGTTATGTCTAGTGCATTCATATCGTCGTGGGCACGCTTATCCTGGAGAAAGATGGGTAGAAGGTGGTCGTATGTCATCTGTAGCAGTTAGTATAAATAAATTTGCTAGAGTGACTCGCTGGCTTACCGAGTGGTACGTGAAGATGCCCAGCGCTATAACAAACATAATCACAGGTCGTGTAAAGACTTTGTCGTTGGCTGGTTGTTCGATCCAGTCTCCGTTGGAGCGCACACGCCAGATTTCGTCGCGCTCAACCTCGACTGCGTTGAAGGTTCCATACGACTCTGCCGTCAGGTTGGCCGCAGAGTCTGCGGTTGCGCCTTGAGCGGGAAGGAGCGGGGTCTCTGCAACAGCCGCATCGTACTGTTGGAAAAACCCGTGGGGTTGCTTGTCGGGGTGGGTTTCATCCAAGAGGAAATATGCCATGAGAATCGACAGCAAGAGAAGGGAAGCGCAGATGATGTTTGGCAAGAAGTACGGGAACTTGGCAAAGAGGCCCGTAGGGCTGAAAACCGAGGGGAAGTTGCGTGCAGGCTCGGCAAAATAGCCACCGATCGAGGCTATGGCAGTCAGCGATTGGGGGTTTTGGAGCGGGGGGAGAGTACGACTTACGGCCTATGATGGTACCAATGCTCCAGACGAATGGCATGACGGCGTACGCCTTTGCTAGTAACCAGTCAGCATCCCAATTGTTTGCGGCGCACGTTGCTGTACTCACGCTCGTGTTCAGGCTTCTTGACTAGTTCTCCCACCATGGTCTGAATGACGCCAATGTTTCCATTGAGGGCACCGCCAATGATTCTGCCAACGAGTGCAACCCAAAAGTTGGGGGCTAGACCAACGAGTAGCAGAGAGGACATTGTGCCCAGACATCCGAGTATGACAACGGGTTTTCTACCTACGCGGTCGGAAACACTGCCCCAGTACATGCCGCTGCAGGCCTCTGCGAGCGAAAAGGCCGAGATGAGCAGGCCAGCGAAAAAGGGCGCGTTTGTTTCAGTGCCCACATGGAAGGCGGAGACGAGCTTCCAGGCATATGGAAGAATTGAAGTGAGCGCAATTGGCTCGGCGACTCGAACGAGTGCTGCATGGCCATGTCAGTGCAAGGCTCGGGCTGGGTGCATGTGACAATGCGGGCAGCGCAATAGGGGGCACATACCTAGGAGGCCGAGTTGGGCGGCGGGAAATCTTTCGTCGTTGTTGTCGGCGGGGGCATTGGGAGAACTAGTTCTTGGGGGATTTGTGAGAAATGGCATTCTGCAACCTGGTATGAATCTTACGGCTTCGGCCAACACGCAGTCGTGGTTTTGAGCTCGGGGCGGCGCGAGGGGTGCTATGTGAGTAGAGCTCCTGCTGCGGTTGGGCCTGGATTCACGGGCAAAGAAGCAAGCAGACAGACAAGACGAGAGCGAGTGCGAGTACCGTGGGCGAGGGCAGAGGGGAGCGATAGCGGTGAGTGTGCTAAGGAATACAGAAAGAAGGGTGGTGGAAGGAAAGTTCTGGTCGGTGTTGGCCTCCGAGGCGCCACTAGGACGGGAGGATCGGCAGCGTCCCAGTGGCAGACGCCACCTGGCAGGCCTTGCCCATTGCCATTGTCCTATCAATACTGTCGCCGCGCCAGCATTCTCGCCTCCCGCCGCCCCATGACCAACCAACGCAACGCTTGCCATTATTACTTTGGCGATAGTGACAGCGCTGGCAGTCTCACGCCCGTTGATTTCCCCATACGGCGTCTGCATGGCGCGCTGGGGAACCTGGCTCCCATCCTCACCACCCCCCACATGGCGGCGCCCCAACGGGTTAGCGCGCAGCCTTCAACACACGACCTACGCCTAGTACGAGGTTGGCGGCTCTGCGGCATCCTCGTCGCCGTGACATCGGCCTGCGACGACGTCATGGCCGCCTTGTGTGCATTTGCATCGCCATGGTGCGCTGTCGGGTGTCGCATGGCGAAGCAACAAGCTGCGCATCCAAGCAGCAAGTCGCCGGCCACGGGACTGCGGGCGCCTGGCGCGTCTGGACGAGGACACACGGGCCACTCACCGCCATCATGCGCACAAGTCGGGTGAGTGATAAGACACCCTTCACCACACACTAGATGGGTCTCGTCTCCTGCATGCACGCCGGCCCGGCCTCTGTATGCCATGGATGCGCTGGTCCAGACCCCTACCCCCATTCCGCCGTCTTCCCACATCGTCCGATATCTGTCTCTCTACTTACATATACGGAATATCTTTCCATAGCCCTACTTAGTCTCTTTATCTCCGTCTCCCAACACGAGAAAGTATGCTCTCGCCGCTACATCACGTGACTGCTCACGGCTCTACTTGGCTGCAGCTGCTGCTCTACCCATTTTTACTGCTGCCATTATGTAGATGCTTACTTTACAATCAAATATGACACACCGCGACAAGTTCAATTTCACATCGTTGGCAGCCTGGATGCACCTCTAAATTTAATAACTGTTCCACCAGACAGTATCAACCACGGCTTGGCATGACCATCAGAAAGACCCTTTTCGACTAGACCGCCACCCTTGTTAAACCCCAGATGCAACAACACCAACGCACCCCGACATAAGCCGCCCCTCTCGTGCTCGTGTGCTGCATTGCCTGTTGATGTTGTGCTCACATCACCCTAGCACCGATTCGTTAGCTCCCGCAAAGGCCCACCACACTGCATCGCCTGCCCTTGAGCCTCATCGCACATCGCCTCACCACCCCAACACGCCATACACGTCGTCAAGCCCAAGTTTTTCGCCGACACCCACCAAACCGGCCCAGTTGTGCCCTTGCATTCTGGCTTCCGAACTGCGGATGCTGCCAACGCGTTGCCAAGTGGCAAGACGGGTCCGGCAAATTTCTCGAAGAGTTTTACGTGATAATGTGGATCTGAACAGGACACGGGCGGAGGCTATTACTCACCACGACCCACCGAGCTCATCAAAACACAAAATGCGTCGGCTACCGACCATACAACAAGCGACGTTTGCGTCTCTCTAGTCCGCTTGTAGCCCTATGGTGCCTTTCCCCCACAAACTGCACTCCGCTCTGGCAGACATGATAGCATGGCCATGTCTTTCGAGGGTCCGCCGTAGTGGCCGGACCGCAGTGTTGAAAAGTGGTGCTTTCACGAGGCGATCTTGCTAGGGTCAGGTCGGCCGCTAGCAGACATTACGTCCTAGGATATGTTGACCATGGCCGATACAGGAGGTCTCTTGGTTCAAAAGACGATGCTTCGCCGTTTCTCGGTCGGAACCAAACTATTCTCAGTCTTGTACCTTGTTGTACCTCATTCTGCATCATTACCGCCGCTTCAGCCATGGGTCTGAAGACCTTTCTCAAAAAAGAACACAAGGCGCCTTCCAGTGAGGATTTCGCGCCCGACTCGGAAAAGGACTTGGAGACGTACGGACACAACACCGACATCACGACTGGTTGGACGGGCGATGGCTTCCCAGGAGCATCTGAATACCCCCATACCCAGGGAGAAGACTACAAGACGCTGGGTCGATGGCGAGCCTGCGTAATTCTCATCACGATCGAGGTTGGAATTGGCATTCTCAGTCTCCCTCAGGCTCTCCAGACGCTGGGTCTTATCCCAGGCATCATCGCCATCTTGGGCTTTGGCGGCCTCACAACCTATTGCGGCTATATCCTCCTCCAATTCCACAACCTCTACAAAATGACCACCAATCTCGTCGATTGCGCCTTGTATGTTGGGGGGAAGCCGTTCGAGTATTTTCTCGGTGTAGTCTTCATTTTCAACCTCGTTTTGATTTGCGCCTCGGTCAATGTGACCCTGTCAATCGCTCTCAACACGCTGTCGGAGCACGCTCTCTGTACCGTGGCTTTCATGGCCTTTCCGCATATTGTCTGCTGGCTGCTAACCATTCCACGGAAACTCACCTTCGCCGCGGCGGCCAGCTGGGTATGCACAATTTCCACCGTCGCTGCAGTCATGATTGTCATGGTTGCACTCGGTGTCTCAGGACCAGAGGCACCTCCTGGATTCGAGGTTTCCATAACGCTCATTGGAAAGCCGACGTTCATTCAAACCATCAACGCACTGTTGAACATTGCATTCGCCTTCGCGGGAAACCAGTCCTTTATATCTGTAATGGCGGAGATGAAGGACGCCTCCAAGGACTTTCCACCAGCTCTTTTCATGCAAAAGTCATTCGAAGTCGTCATATACATTATTGTGGCCTGCGTAATTTACGGCTTAGCCGGCGATGCCACCACCTCGCCTGCTCTGGGCTCTGCCCCCAAGATCACGGCTAAAATCGCCTATGGCATCCTGATCCCCTCAATTCTGGGTACGGGTCTCGTCATTGGCATCACAGCTATCAAATACATGGTAGGTACCCGCCTTTTGTCTTGTCCAACGTCAAAAACTAACGCTTACTTGTAGTACATCACCATCATGCGCGCCACCAAGCCCGACCAGGTCAACGTGCACAACGCCTTCACATGGACGCTATGGATCGGTCTCGGCGCGCTCTTCTGGACCGTATCCTTTGTCATCTGCAATGCCGTCCCGATCTTCTCCTCCATCCTCAACATTTCCTCCGCCGTCTTCGTCTCGTGGTTTACTTTTGGCTTCACCAGCATCTTCTGGCTGCACATGAACTGGACCACGCAATGGAGCACGCCGCGCCAGCGATGCCTCGCCGTCATCAACTACTCCATCATGCTCATGACGGTGTTCCTCATGATTGGCGGTCTCTACACGTCTCTCACGGCGTTGATCGACATATACAACGACCCGAATAGTAATCTAAGCGCGCCTTTTAGCTGCGCCGATAACAGCTTATTCTAGCGCTGACAACGACGTATCTAGTCTGTTCAATTCCAAAGCTTATTTTTTTTCATAGTCCAACATTCGTTGTTTATTTGTGTCTGGGCTACGTCGTCGTGAAACACTGGGGCCACTGGTTGCGCAACGACTATGACGTCAAGGCACACATGCACATAGGAACTCGCAAAGCAAATCCTCCACCTCTTTTCCTGAATGACGCGGCAAACCTAAAATGTCCTTCTTCCTGGCTCCACATTATAACATCACTGCGCATGCACATGAGACCTGGAGGCGGGTCATAGCGATGGCAATGGCACTACCGCTACGATGCTAGTCCCACAGGAGGAACCACAGCGCCACATTCTGGGCCATGGGTTCTAGGCTAGGACGCAACATCCACAGGCCGACCCGCCGCCGTGGCGATTCCCATATGTTGTTTCACAGCAGAGTTGCAAAAAAAAACATCAAGAGTTCTGCTCTGCTATGACATCTGATGAATACTCGTAATTTCGAGTCAGGCACGACTCTCCGCACCACAGCTACCTTCAATCCCATGGACAACAGATGCAAGACTGATTTGAGGGGCGCCTGTATTGATTTTTTTTTTCCCAGAACAAAGTGCTGCACATTTCTGGTTTCTGCATGCGATGAAATGATTGTGTTCAATGTCAAGTACCAGAACTACCTTTGCCTGGACACACTGATGTAGGTTAACTGCGGACTGCTACTGACTGTGTCGACTACGAACATAGCAATCCAAGGCACAGAGATTTCTTAGCTCTTCGAGGTCGTTGTGAAATTCCCAAGCTGTCTAATTTTTCTGCAATGTTAGAGGTAAACGAGAAGTTCAATGTCAGCCTCTAATGCAAGGAGTGGCAGCAGCAGCGCTGATTGGATGCTGCTTACCACATGGAGGATCGCAGTATCAAGATAAATTTCTCAAGTTGCACAATCTTGACTTCCTACAGTCATGCGATTTTATTTGTACAAACTTATCCACATTGTTGTTGAACAAGTCTATACGCATATGCAATACTAACCAAATTACGTCTACATACAGCCTTCAATAGCATAGACATTTTGATGCAGCATACACCTAATAACTTTACTCTTCCAATTCTCTTTTTTTTAACCTAAATAGGGGAAAAAAATTGTGAAATCAGCAACACAACACAACCCAAGATAAGAATTCCCACCTCCCCACCTCCGTACCTACACACAAAGATAACCAGCTACAAACAGCTGACTAATATGACGTATTACCCCTCCCCCTCTCCCCGCCCTTCCCACCCCAAAGTTTTCCTCCCCCCCCCCCCCTCCAAACCATCCATACCCGTAGCGCGCCCGCAAACAGCCACAAACAAACAAAAAAGCAGCTAGCCAATCAATCAGCCAATCGACTAAGGAGGGGGGCCGAAATGAGCGAATCAAAGGGAATGGTGATAATACTTACTGGGGCTTCGAGAGGTACGTTTGAGCAAAAAAAAAAGATGTTCATATGTATATACATGCACACATGCACGTTTATACACACACATATACGCACACATTTGTACACACGTCTAAGCCCTTTTTTTCTCTCACGACGGCTGTAACAGAAAAATGCAGTGCACGCATACAAAGATGGGATTGTACTTGGGCTTTTTGCTTCCCGCTGATGCCCGGGAGCGCAAAACGCCGCGTGTTAGCATTGCGGCGTGCGAATCTTGTAACAAAGCATATGCACATACATATACACGGATGCAGATGCAGAACACAGAAAAACCATGTGTTTAGAAGAGAGAGAGAGAAAAAAAAACACACACACACAAGGAGCATCTATCTTCCCATTTCCACTCCCCCTCTCCTCTCTTCCTACTCCCATTCCCACCATCCTAACCCCCAAAAGCCCACTCTAACCCTCCCCGTGATGCAGGAATCGGTCTCGCAACAGCCCACCACCTTCTCTCTCACGCGCACAAACTAATCCTCGTATCACGCACACACACGGCGCTCGACCAGCTGCACTACCAGTACGGCTCGGACCTCGTCGAGGTGCTTGCCGGCGACATGTGCTCGGCAGCCGTATCGCGGCGGGCGGTGGAACTGGCGCACGAGCGCTGGGGCCGCCTCGATGCCGTGGTGCTGAATCACGGGATGCTGGAGCCTGTGGCGCGCGTTAGCGACGCGAGTGTGGACAAGTGGAGGAAGGGGTTTGAAGTCAATGTTTTTTCGGCCGTGGAGTTGGTACGTCTGCTTTCTAAGTACCCTTTCTTCTCGGTGTATAGGTATTGATATCCCCCCCCCCCACAGATCCAAGCCTCACTCCCCGCGCTACGCGCCTCCAAAGGCCGGATTATCCTAGTTTCGTCTGGAGCAGCAGTCTCGGCATACCAAGGCTGGGGCTGCTACGGCGCGACAAAAGCCGTGCTAAACCATCTTGCGCTGACGCTGGCCGTGGAAGAGCCCGACGTGACGACGATATCGCTGCGGCCCGGCGTCGTGGACACGGAGATGCAGCGCGAGATCCGCGAGGTGCACGCGGCGCACATGAGCGAAAAAGATCGGGAAAAGTTTAGCGGGCTCAAGACGAGCGGTGGATTGCTGAAGCCCGAGCAGCCGGGCCATGTGATTGCCAAGCTGGCCGTGGGCGCTGGAAAGGAATTAAGTGGCAAGTTTCTCAGTTGGAACGATGAGAGTCTCAAGGCTTTCCAGGAAGAGTAGACTAGACTAGGGAATCATCATAGCATTCAGAGTTCGTTATCATAGGTCGGAATCTACATCTACAGCGTGTCATCATGCCGCTTGGAAGCTCCTGCCCCTTCACACATCCGAGGACTTATAGCCTCAGACCATTCATTGCACGGGCCTATTTAGCAGGGCGACCGGCGAGGGTATCGATATCAGTGGGGTTGGTTGGGGCCTGGGGCCTTCCAGACAGTGTGTCAACCGTCTCCTTGAGCGCCATCCAGAACTCGTGCTTGGGACGTCGTCGGTGCCACTCCGTCTCCTTCTTCTCGACCGACTCCATGGGGGAGAAGAGCAGCTTGCTCGCCTTGATACCAATGACAGTGACGGACATGGAGTCTTCCTCAATGTCCTCTGGGCTCATGCCGGCAAAGCTCTCGAGATGCTGCATGGCCTTGGTAGCGAACCTCACCGCCCTGACACGGTCCATGGGTGAGGGGATGGTGCCCTGCTGGAAGTGACCAGGGACTCCGTGGCGTGACTCAAACTTGCCCTTGCCCGCATCGGCAATCATCTGTGCAATGATTTGTACCGAGTACGTCTTTGACGCCTTCTCATTGACCAAGATGACTTTACCAGACCTGCTGATACCCTTGTCCTTGGCAAACACCTCGCGCAGGTGGTCAATGTCGCGGTCCAGCATCTTGAGGTCAATGCCATCTTCTGGAGTGTACACAGCCAGAGCTCCGATACTGAGACCGGCAACAGTCGCAATGTAACCCGACTCGCCACCTTGAGTCTCAATTACAAAGACACGACGACGGGACGCCGATGCGGATTGGCGGCAGGCGTCAGAGTACTGAATGAGTGCGTTCAAGCACGTATCTGAGCCAATCGAGTACTCGGTTCCAGGCACGTTGTTCGAAATTGTAGCCGGGAGGATGACCTGATTCATTAGCACATGCTCAGTTGCCACGAACCCATCCGATCGAGGCTACTCACCATTGGGATCTTGAAAGCTTTGTAGTGTTCGCGTGCTTTTCTCAGTTCCGAAACTGCTGTGAACGCCTCGAATCCACCAACAACAAACAAGGCCTGGATGTTGTACTTCTTGAAGACAAACGCAACAGTCTCGAGGTCCTCGCTGGGAAGTCCACGGTTGGTACCAATCTCAGAACCTCCCTTTGACGACCAAGTCTCAGCGTCGATCCACTTGATGTCTCGGACCGCACCGACTGGCTCATCCGAGTGGTGGCGGATTATGCCGGGGAAACCGTTGTGAAGTGCAATTGGTGTGTGGCCACGAGCAAGACAGTGCGCTACGGCAGCACGGGTCGCTGCGTTCATCCCTCCAGCTGGAGCGCCAACGTGAATGATACCGACGCGCAGGCGCTTATCCTCAGGTAATAGCAGCTCTGGCTGGTCGGCAGCTGTGGTGATTTGGTAAGCCTGGTACTGCTGCTCAAACTCGGTATCACGGAGCTCCATCGCCCGGTGGAAGTCCTTGTTCTGGATAGCTACAGCGACCTCCTTGGTTTGTGCAACGGCCTCGAGGAGGGGACGCCGGACAATCTTGTTCTCTTGCATACAAATGACCGGGCTGGGAACATCGGGGCTAGCGTCCAAAACTGCCTTGACGGCCTCCACTCCTTGGAGTGTGGCAAGCATACGATCATAAGCACACGGTGTGCCTCCACGTTGGACGTGTCCAAGCGTCGTCACACGCGTGTCGAGCTTTGCGTCGTCTGCAAGCACGTCTTTGACCTGCTGTGATGTAATCTTCTTCAGGTTACGATCGATGGCTCCTTCAGCGACAACGACAATAGTCTTCCGCTTTCCCAGTGACCTGTGCTTCTTGATCTGTCGGCACATCTCCTTTTCCCAGCCTTCGTTTGGTGGGTTCTCAGGTGTAAAGACAAAGTCTGCTCCCGTGGCAACACCGGCGCTAAGGGCGAGCCATCCGCAATGCCGGCCCATGACTTCGATGACGAATGCTCGCTGATGGCTTACGGCGGTGGTGTCGACCGAGTCGATGGCTTCGCAGATGCGGGCAAGTGACGTGTAGCATCCAATTGTGGCGTCGGTCATGGACAGGTCGTTGTCAATCGAGCCGACCAAGCCGACGATGTTGAGGTGCTTGAAGGGCTCAATTTGCTCCTGTGTGAGCTGCTTTTCTTGAACCAGCTCATTCAGCAGCTCCGGCCACTCGGCGCGGAACTTGTCTGCACCTGTGAGAGAGCCGTCACCACCGCAGATGATGATTGCGTCAATGCCCTTGAGGATGAGGTTTTTTGCGGCTGTTCGGCGCCCTTCGCGCTGCATGAACTCCATGCATCGCGCTGTGCCGATAAGTGTGCCGCCCTCTGACAAGAAGCCTCTGACGTCCTCCCACTTCATCTCCTTGATCATGTCACCACCCTTTACCAGGCCGTCGTAGCCCTCGTATATGGCGTAGGCCTCGCAGTTGTTGTGGATAGCCATGCGAACGACGGCTCGCACTGCGCCGTTCATGCCGGGCGCGTCTCCTCCACTCGTCATGACTCCAATGCGCCTCTTCTTGCCCTCGAGGGGCGGCGGAATCTCAGTGGGCGCCATCTTGTGCTGGGTATGAATGTGGTATTAGGTGGGGTGTGGGGTTAGTAGGTGAAGGAGGAGGAGAAGAAGAAGAAGAAGAAGAAGAAGAAGAAGAAGAAGAAGAAGGTAGTAGTGGTGATGGTTGCGCAAGCCGAAAACAGTGGCAGGCGGCGGAGGACCGAAAAGATCTTTGGCCGTGGGTCGCTATGAGGTCAAAGTGGATTCACCCGTCTAGCTGAAAAGTAGAGACGCCAAAAGAAGCGGGTCCGTACGTGTTGAGAAGCAAGCTTCGAGGGTCGGTGGTGGGCAGGGAGGGGTAGCTTTGCCGAGTTGCACGCTTGCAATGACAAATCTCAAGGCGTTAATCTGGAGGGCGGTGATGGCAGCAAGTGCGTTTTGTTGCTCTGGTCTTTGGCTAGCAGCAACGGGCGAGCAGCGTAGCGCTTTGTATGCAGTGCCAACCCACGACGATAAGGTCGTGGTCCGATTTGTTGCAACTCTTACGCGAATGACGTGGGAGCCCCAAAAGAAAAGAGCTCCCCGGTCCGCAGAGTGGGGTCACACACCTCCGCCGATCCGCCAGGCGCGCCAAGCATTGCCCAAACACCAACGACTTCTCGTCCGGCCATCGCCAACGGTGCCTGCGACTCAGTTGTTACCCTTTCCTACCCGAGTTGCATGTACAAGACCATGGCGCTATGTACGGCCCAAAACTTGGCCGCCGCCACACCCCTCCTCACCGGTCCCTGTCACCTGATGCCCGCGTCTTTGGTATTCAAGCAAGAATTCAATTATAATGATTTCTTGGTATCACTCTATGCCCGCCCAACGTGCCCACTCGACGCGCAATACAAGCCCTCCTTTGCCTTTGATGCCTCTACCGCACCCTCTTTTCTGATTTCCAAAAGCCCAAAGCCTCCAACCATGTGTCATCATCAGGCCGCGTGCAGACGTCTAGTCTGGAAGCATTACTACCGCATTATCGTTTCAATTAAAAAGCGCCGACTTCCAGTCCCTCCCGTGCCAGGGTCTCAAACACCCGAGGCGGCAACTTGTATTTGATCAAACCAGCAAAGACCATCAAGTCCTTGGCTTTTTGGAGCAGCTGGTCTGCGAGCACCTTGCGCATCTGGTCTTCGAATTGTCCAGAAAGCAGACGCTCGCGGTGCCTTGAGCAGCAGCCAATGCACCAGAGAAGGACATTGCCAATGTTCCGTGAGATCTCCTGAGGATACGAATTGAAACTGTTGGCCGTGGCGCGAATATCGCTGACGTTGCCTGCAGCTGACAGAGGGAGGATACGGAGGTTCTCGATTTGCTAAAAGCTGTTAGTAAACCGGTAGTCCAACTTAGGGATGTTGAAACTTACTCCGAGTGCTGCCATGTAGTCTCCGGCTTCAATGACCTTCTTTGCGTTGTTGAGCTGGAATAGTATACCGACTGTATCACGGTTCACCTGCGAAACCTTCCTCCACCACAGGCTGTTTGCATCGTACAGAGCAAGAACTTTCTGTGCAAGTTCTACAGGATCGTCCGTTCCAAGCATGCTCAGGCTCGATGAAGTTGCATCAGACTGCTGCTGTTGTTGCGGCTCCGTCGTCGTCAAGCGCGGCTTAAGCGGCTCCAGACGAAGTGGTTCCTGGCCAAGTTCCACCGAAAGTGCTTCAGCAAGCGCGCGGTTCAAAATTGTCACCACACTGTCGTACTCGCCAGCCAGGTGGCACAACAAGATGGCATCGTTGATGCGTCCATTGTCGTCTGCCATCCTTGCAGCTTCGCTAGTGATGGTGTTGAGTAAGCCCATTTCGCCATCAAGTTTCAGCAGTGGCACACGTTCCTGAATGAGACCGGGTGTCGTCTGTCCATTCGACTTGACGTCGCCCAATAACGTAGAGAACTCGCGTGTTTCGAGGACAAGCTCGCGTAGCGCTTCATGGCAAAGCTCTGCCTGTTGCCTGCCTGCCTCACCTGGCAGGTCGGCATTCAGGCAAATCAATACCAGGTAGTCAGCGGCAGCGTCAGCTCGGGCGGCTCGGAAGTCGCTCGTGTAGTGGCCAACCACGCGTCCAAAGTTCAATTGCGGTTGCTGGCGTGTCGTGTATGTCAGGATTTCACCGCCAGCTGTGGTCCAGTCCGACACTCGCAAGAGTCCGTAGTAGTCGAGGGCGATTGCGAAATGAACCGCAGAGACATAGTTGTGGGTGTAGAGATAGTTGACGGCTGGCTCAAACAAGCCAGCAAGGGTGGCCAGATAGAAATAAACTCCATATCCACCGGCAGACTCGGCCGCGTCGTTCATAAAGTGGCGCTGGCCAATGTCCTTGATAGTCGTGCGGAGTTCCTCCAAACCAAATATCTCACCAGCATTCTCTTCAGCTCTGTTGCCTTCGCGCGCCAAGTTGAACTGCAGCCATACCCAGTCGTCCATGGTCTCCTTGATAGGCTCCAGGTTGCGCTTGCTCATGTCACATCGACCGACAATCTTGTAGCACGCCATGCGGTAAGGATCTTCAGGTGTCTTTAAACGAGTCCTCTGGGCGTGTGTATGGGCAACCTTTTGCTGGGTGTCCGGGCTTAGCCTGCGGTCAGGATCGGTGGCATATTGTGTGATTGCCGACTGGAAATTTCTGTCGGTATTCTGGAAGAAGTTCCTCTTCTCTCGCACATAGTCGGCAGCTTCAGTTAGGAGACCGCCTCTTAGCAGGAAGAAGATGATGATCCAAGGGAACTCATCGCCCGCTTCGCCTATTCTTTGGAACAGCTCAGTATCCGCGCCGAGCTCCTTGAACGCGGCTTTGGCCCTTACGAAGCCACGGATCTTGTTGACCATGGAGGGAACACCGCCAACAAGGGCCTCTGCAGGATTCTTTCGCAATACTTCGTCCACATGTTCCAAAAACTTGTTCTCGAGGTACTTGCGGGACCCGTCAAGTATGCGCTTGCGCATGCGCACACTGGCAACAGAGTTGGCTTGGTCGTCCAGGTAGTCTTTGGAAAAGCTCCGCTCTTTGGGTTGGTTCGAGCCGGGGTTTGATGCTTCCGCTTCAGTCTTCTCTTCGGTGATTGAGACGAGCGCTCCGTAAGCGTTGATAAAGTGCTCCGAGTACTCTGTGCCAGCAGCCTTCTCCACGTCCGAGAATGAGTGAAGCACCGAGAAGGATTCTTCTCGCAGTCTTGACTCATTCAGCCTCCTGACCTCGTCCATGAACTTCTCTTGCTTGTCTCGTGCATATCGGTCCTGTGGGCCACTCTGTCCGCCCATGACGGACTTGTCAGACGCATCGCGTCCGCCCAAGACGCTTTGAGAAGCACCAAGGACGGGTGGCCCAGCAGCGGAGGCTCCAAAAGTGGATCGTCCATTGACCGACGCTCCGCCGGGGCCCATGGAGCGACCCTTGCGTGCTGTGGCGCGTCCAAAAGCTCCCCGAGCGGTGCTACCAAAGGCGCTTTGCGACGCCGCCATGTCTTCGCTCTGTCTGCCCAGGCCAAAGTGTTCGTAAATCCTCTGTCGCTGCTTGTCCCATTCAATCTGAACATTGTCTTCGAGAAAGGTGTCAAAGTCGCGCTTGGACTGCTCTAGCCCTTCTTGAATGAGGGCCAGCGTAGACTGCGAGTGCAGGTTCGAAATGTAGCCGTCAACATCGCTGTCGAAGAGATTCGGAGCCTGCCCAGGTGCAGCGAGGCCTGCTTGGGAGGAGAACTGATTGAGGTCGCGGAGCGTGCTGCCCAGTTTCACGCCAGAAGCGGACAAAAGGTAGTGGCTAAAGAGCGTCAGTACAAATCAATCTGCGGCTCACATGCCAACTTACGCGGCGCGATCTTGGGCGCGGTCCTGAACCTGGTCCGCTGAAGGGCCTCCAGAACCGAGGTTTCGCACCTTGCGGGCAATGTCCCCCAGACCCAGCTGCAGAGACGGGAGCTCATCAAAGTTGCCGATGCCATTCTCGCCAGCGTTGCGCTTGCGCCCCCTTTCCAAGAGATGGTCAAAATGGGCTGAGCGACCGGAACCTGCGTTTGCCTGGGTCAACGGCACGCCTTGCTGCTGCTGTTGTTGTTGCTGCTGGGGCTGCTGCTGGGTCGACGTCGTGTTGAAGAGGGAGGATTGGCCGAGGCCGAGGCCGCTCGTTTGCTGCGTGTTGTTCGTAGTCGATTGCGACGCCGTGTTGTTGAACAGCGAGAAGCCTCCCGTTTGCGGCTGCGATTGCTGCTGCTGCTGTTGCGACGTCGATGCTGCGCCCGAGAACAGCGAAGGCGTCGTAGTGGCAGTCGACTTTGCCGCACCCAGACCGCCGAATAGACTGCCGCCTAGGCCGCTGCTTGTCGCTTGTGTCGTGCCGGATTGCGCATTCGGTGTGCCTCCTCCGCCCAGGTTGCCAAACAAGCTCGGTGTAGTGCCGCTTGACGCGCCTCCTGCTGTTCCAAACAATCCTCCACTCGAAGTGCCGCTAGAGGCAGGCTGCGAGCCTCCAAGATTACCGAACAGCGACATTGTAGGTGCGTTGAGCCGTGTTGTGATGGTGCCGAAAACAAACCTGGAGAAACGAGATCGCGTTGTTCAACGAGGAAGCTCGGACATTTTTATCCCTGTCACTCAGGTACCGCGTCAAGGTGAACCAGCTGGTGCCATCTCCTGTCTACCATGCAGTCGACAAGACCCCGACCCTGTGGAATTCTTGTTGAGCCAAGAGACGGCTAGACTTCACACAATTGATTGTATGTTGAAATCATGGAAACAACTGTGTATTCCCGAAGGTACCGCACCATGCACAAACATCTATACTCATGACCATGCCGCGACCATCAAAAGGTCCATCTTTACAATCCGAGGCAGCAAACGCGAAATAGTATAACTTGTCAAAGACGTGGTGCTTTACAACATCCGCAGAGTTTCCAAAACCACACCATTATTGACAACCTCGCAAAATGTCCAATACTCTGCCGGACTTTCCCTTCTTCGTGTCCACCGGCGATGGATGGAGACACGAGACAGCTCGTTATGTTCGCGACCGACCCCAACGGGGATGGTACCAGGATGGCCGCAAACTGCGAGATGTAAAGGCATCCAAAGCATTCATCTGGCCCAAGGACGGCAAGAACGGGTCATCGTGGGGTCGCATCAAAGACGTCCTACGGAACAACGGCCCTGACATATACGTTGCATTTGGTGCTCGTCAGACGGACTGCGTATCAAATCGCCCGCCGCGATCCCAGTGGGCAGGATATCCCCATCTTGACGACCGCGGGATGACGTTCAGCTTTAACTCGCAAAAGTTTGCTCCTTGGACTAAGAGTAGTATGCTCGGAGGACGCGAATACGGCCTGAGCTACGACTTTCGAACTCGGAAATATGTGAAACCGAATCGATGGACGTGGACGGATGCTATCTGGCAGCAGGAGCCATACAAGAATAGGAAGGCGAATAGTTATCCAGAAGCTGTGCGAATGCTGGATGGGCAGTGGTTTCAGGACACCCAATATCTGCCGCAATTTTTGGCCGGCCACATCGATAATGAGTTTGGCGTTGGTGTGCCATTCCACCATCTTCCATTCTCTCCCCCTCACTAAACGAGGGTTCAAAACGATCGGATACGCACCAGGCTCAATCACTCCAGACAGCTCTCATGTAGCGCTACCCATACTGTTTCGAAATTTTCTTCTGTAGTAGCAACTTGCTTACTTCGTCGCGCAGTCGGCATCAGCACGGCGCTGTCTAGCAACTTTGCACATTTATCACATGGTCCTTTGATAGTTTTGTAGGCAACAATCATATCCTGCAATGATTAATACCTGTCATACGTATTGCGTGCCCAGTCAAACATACCAGTAGATGTCTCAGATCGTTTGCATGTGGCCGTGATGCAAGACATCGCGTGGTGGCCAGACATGGCTCAGCCATCCCTAGACATTCTGCACTGAGTTTGTGACGTCCATTTGCCTCACGCTCGATGACAACGTGGAACTTGAGCAAGGCAGAGCCGGAAACAAATTGAATCTGTCGTAGAGTGAGAAAGGCGATGTTTGCCATGGATGCGAAGACTGTACATGTATGCTGTGGTCGTCGTCGTGCGTCTCCAGTTTGAGGCCTGGATGCGTCTTGCGAAACTCGACGACTACTCGTGAAATATCATCGTCGGTGATTATGGTACCGGATTCCTCGACGACATCGCTGCCGCTCTTGTTTGTGATCTTCTTTGCTTTCCGCGCTCGTTCGACCCACCCGTGGGAGGGTACCGAGACACTCTCGGACAAATCCGCGTTTGCGCCATAGCTCTGCTTGACATGCTCGAATGTGCTTTGTACCTCGGGGAGTTTCCATTGGTCCTTGAGCGCATTCAGGCCGTTCTGGGAGCCGAGCACGCCCTGCGCGTACAATTTGTAGGTCGTCGCATTGGGGGGCCGGTGGAAAGGTTCGATTATTCGCGGAATCGCCAGGCGCAGATCATCTATCTGTAAAAGGTATCAGCCTAGACTCAAGCAAAAACAGAACCCCTATGCACCTGGGTCTGAAGCCGTTCTAGCTGTGCGAGTGCTTCTGTACACTGCGCTTCGTCCCAGCTCTGACCCGGCTGTACTGATGCGTCGGAAGCCTCCATAATAATACAGTCAAAGGGGAAAAGAAGCGCAGACGCGATAAGAATGCGGGGATATATATAGAGTGGTGGAGGGAGGATGTGGAGGGAGGATGCTGGGCTGTGGCATTGAAGTGCGCAGAGCATCCCACGCGACCCACGGACGTTTGACCATGGGCCGCTCCGGCCAACCCATCATCGCCTTCTCCACACCAACACGCTTTCACGTGGCCACGCCCCTACCGGGAACCCACTTGCAAGACCCTCGCTTGACGCGTTGCAGGAGGTCTAGAATCCCTGAGGATCCCTGGGGTTAGTAATAACAGCGCACCACTCGAGCGTACATGTAGTGGTATGGTCCTGCATATTAGAATAAGAAATAATCTAGATTCTATTGCGCTAGACATGCTTATTACAGTACAACTATATATTCGTTTACAATTTTGACTTTTCCTTGACGACCTTTTCTTGTGGACCGACAAGGGGATCGTAGACATTCAAGCCAAGCGTGTCGTGCGGTACAGGTGCCGTATGCATGCTCAGTCCTCTTGTGTCAAGCATCGAGGGGTTCAAGTCTGCGATGCTTGAAGCGCCAATGAGGCGCATGTTCATCTCCATTTCATCCTTGAGGAGCTGCATCGCGCGGTCCACACCCGGCAGACCATACGCAGACATGGCGTAGAGGAAGGGCCGGCCAATGCCAACGCCCTTAGCGCCCAGGGCTACAGCCTTGATGATGTCGGTCGCTCGGCGTATGCCACCGTCAATGTAGACCTCGATGCGATCTTGCCAACCGCGTGCGCGAAGGACGGGCATGACTTCGGCGAGCACCTCGACGCCCGAGCGGGCAAACTCGAGCTGACGGCCACCGTGGTTGGAGAGGACAACGCCATCGACGCCGATTTCGACCGCACGAATCACGTCCTCGACGCATTGGACACCCTTGAGGATGATGGGCATCTTGGTGATGCTCCTGAACCACGGGATATCTTTCCAGCTGAGGCTCGGGTCAATAAAGGACGAGATGGCCCGTGCGGCGCCTTGACTTCGGTCCACATTGTCGCCGCCGGTGCTCTGCACGTTGCTGCCAACGTCGTCAAACTTGCTTCGCATGTCCTTTTCGCGACGGCCCAGCTGAGGCGCATCGACGGTGATGAAGAGCCCCTTGCAGCCGCGTTTCTCGGCATGCTGCACAATGCGCTTGGTGACGGCGCGGTCCTTGTTCACGTAGAGCTGCAGCCATTGGCATTGCCCGTCCTTTGCTGCGTCGATGATTTCGTCGAAGGAGCACGAGGCCAATGTCGGAATCATCTGGATGACGTTGTGCTTGTGCGCGCCGCGCGTGAGGACGACCTCTCCCTCTGGATGGCCGAGCTTGCCCAGCGCCGTGGCGGTGACGTAGAAGGGTATGTCGCACTTTGTGCCGAGCATCGTCGTGGAGGTGTCGACCTTTTCGACGTCGACGAGGACGCGCGGGCGGAACCAGATCTTGTGGAAAGCGCTGTGGTTCTCCCGCAATGTCTGGCCAGGGATTAGCTCCGTGTGTGGCAAAAGGGCACGACCGGGGCGGGCGTGGACTCACAATCTCGTCGTCGGCGCCGCTGGAATAGTAGGCCCAGGCCGTCTTCTTCATGACGTTGCGGGCGACGGCCTCAAAGTCCATGAGGTTGTAGCATTGCTCGAGGATGGGCATGCGCTCAATGCGCTTCTGGCGCGCCTCCTCGTCCGGATCGAGCTCCTTCTCGTCCTGCTGGACCGTGTTCATGTCGACCTCGCCCAGGTGCTTGGACTGGTCGAGGTACTTGTCGAGCGTGTCGGGCGGGTGGATGGGCTCAAAGGCCTCGGTGGCATCCTTGCCGGCATACTTGAGGATGATCTTGGAGCCGCCGGGGTGCTCAGGCAGGAATTCGGTCACGTCGTAGGCACGGCCATGGACAATGACCCAGCACGAGTCTGCGTTGTTGTGCGCGGCGACGTGCTCGCCCGAGAGCTTCTGCTGCTGCGTGTTGTTGCTGTCGCGGTTCATGGTGGCGGTGAGGGCGGGCGGCGGATAAGCAATGGGCGGGCGGCGGTGGAGGACAAAATATATGGAGACGACGCCCGCAGCAGCCAGGCACTCGGGCGCGGGCGTGGCTGGACGGGAGGATGGGCGGGAGGATGGGCGGAAGGTTCAGGCTGGCGCCGGCATCGACATAGCTGTAGCCATAGCAGCCCTGGCACGGGGGGCTCGGGCCATTCGCGCCCGTCCGCATCCGTGGCGACTGTGGGGGAGGGGGAGGGGGAGGGGGAGGCCCGCCCAGGGGAACTGGGAAGGCTTCGTATTGGTATCGGTATCGGTATCGGTATCAGTATCAGTGCCAGCATCCGCATCCAGTATCCCGGCGCCCCGATGGCATCGAGCATCCAAGCACAAGTACAAGTCGGCACACGCATCGGCCGCTGGGCAGGATACCACGCCGACTACTGCGCGTGCAGCAACGCGGGGCAGACGTTGCGCTGCGGGCTGGGCATGACGCCTGCCCACTGCCCCATCCCATATACCACGGCCGGCTCCCACACCGACCCTGGCGCCTCTCTCTGTCTGCTGCCCTCGCCCAGCGTCACCCGGCCACCCTCTCGCACGCCCTTCTCGCCGCCATGAGCCCGCCATGAGCCCCCCCCCCATGCAGGCTGCTGCGACGGCGCAGCGCTGTGGATTGGCCTGGCGCCGCCCGTCACATGGGCCGCCGTAGCCACGGCAAGGGCTGCAAGCGCCAAACAGCGCGGCACGCCTATGTCATCCGCCGCTGGATACTGACACTGCCTCTCCCTCCCTCTCCCTCTCCCTCTCTCCTTTCCTCGCGCCGCATGCCCCCAGCGACGCCGGTCCCCGCCCCTCTGCCTCCTGGCGGCCCTCCGCGACGCTCTGCACGCCATGCCACTGGCCCCGCGACCGCCCACAGCTCAGCCTCTTTCTGATCACCTGGCCCGCCGCACCACCCACTGACCCACCCCCACACCCGTCTCCTAGCAGCAGCAGCAGCAGTAGCACACCTAGCAGTAGTCGTGGTCGCAGAGCACCGCCCGCCCGCCCGCCCCCCAACCATTGGCACCTGCCCTCGCCCCCAACCCGGCCACGCCTCGACTGCCCGCCATGTCGAGTAGCCTCGAAGCAAAGATCGTAGTCCTCGGCAGCCAGGGCGTTGGCAAGACGTCGCTCGTCCACCGCTACGTCAAGAACGCCTTTACGCCCCCCACGACCCAGTCGACCATCGGCGCCTCGTTTCTGACCAAGCGCGTCGTCGACATCGACACGTCGACCGTCGTGCGTCTGCAGATATGGGACACGGCCGGCCAGGAACGCTTCCGCTCCATCTCCAAGCTATACTACCGAGGTTTGTCACTGCTCCCTGCCCCGTCGCCGCCCACGTGCTCCCTCAGCCCGTTGCTGGAGCGGCCGTATCCGAGACTGACCCTCGTCGCGTGCAGGTGCAAACGCCGCAGTGCTGTGCTACGACATCACCGACCCGCAGTCGTTTGAGGAAATGGGCCGCTGGTTCAAGGAGCTCAAGACGAACCTGGGCGACGACACCATCCTGCACGTTGTAGGCACAAAGTCGGACATCATAGCCGCAGACCCCTCGAAGCGCAAGGTGCCCTTTGAACGCTGCATCGCCTACGTGGCCGAGAACCTCTACCCCGCACAGCCCGCACAACCTCACAATCCCCAGTCAAATGGCTGGGGCTCGGTGCCTGCAACCTTCCACAGTGGCGCCATGGCCTCGCCGCAGAGCAACCGGTCTAGCGGCTTCTGGGGGCAAGACATTGGCTGGGACTGCTGCCACGAAATCAGTGCAAAAGACGGTGAGGGCGTCGACGAAGTCTTCCGCGTCATCACGCGCAAACTGGTCGAGCAGGAGCAAAAGAAACTTGAAGAGGAGCAGAGACAACTGACCATGGCTGGCGCCACGCCAGTCCTTGACAACAACGGCAACGTGACTGGCTACTTTGATTATCCTGGCGCTCCCAACGGGAGCTTCCGCCTAGGCGCCGCCGACAAGAGGCGAAGCTGGCTAGGCTTTCCCACAACGCCCGGTGCTACAGGCCAGCAGCAAGAGTGGGAAGAAGACATCAACCGAGTCCAGAAGACTAAGAGCGGAAGGTGTTGCTGACCACGGCTTCGCCCTGGTCTCGTCTCGTTCGTCTGCCCATCTCTCTCCCACTAACCCACCCATTCCATGTGCACACAGCGAACATAGCAACCAGGTTCGCTTCGAGATACCCACCCACCCATCCGTTCTCATGGTCTCTTTGTTTCGACCCACTCAACCTCCTCGTGTCCTCGTTTTTTCCTTCTTCTCTTTTCTCTCTTGGTCGAGTCCAGTGTGTTCCCACAACCTCGGAATAGGTGCATGCAAACCCCCTTTTTTTTCCTTTGCCTCTTTTTTCTTTTCTCCACACAGTGCACAGCGTACGGTTTGCATAGTTCAATTAAGGCGGGGGGACAAGCATTCATGAATTCCTAAGTTTTTTTTGACTTTTTTTGCAGTTTGCAGTTTGCTCATGAGTCCATTTAGCTAGCCACACCACACTTCTAAATGTGTGTGTGTCTCTCTCTCTCTCTTTCTCTCGCATGATTGTGGTCTTGGATTGCCCTTAATTGTGTGGTAGATCTTTTTCTTTTTTCTTTTTCTTTCTTCTTCTTCATTCAACAAGTGGATGGACCGCCGCGTCTTCGTGATGATGTAAGAGTAGTAGGCATGGAATAATGACCCTTCTTCTTTTCCTTTTCAGCATGTCAAGCTGTTTTTTTTGGAGCTTCTGGGGCGACGAGCGGAGGTAGTAGAGAGAAAGAGAGATTATGCCCCTTGATGATGACGCTATGCAAGAAATTGGAATTCATTCGTGCAATCTTCCTGTGCCATCTCAGTCTAAGTATGTATGGTCTTCTGAAACTCTGCTTAACCATCGTGCGCTCGCTGTCAAATCTCCACACTTGATCAGCGCCTGAACATGCCTATGTCACCCCGTCTATACATGACCTTTCGGAACTTTGCTCAACCCTGGCGTGCGCTATCAAACACTTTGACGCCAAACTTCCACACTTCATCCACAACCAGCTTCATCTCTGCCTCCCCAGCACCGGGCTGGAGATCCAGCACCACCAGATCCGCATCCGCGCCTTCTTCCAGCACGCCCTTGACATGCTGCAAGCCCAGCATCTTGGCAGGCGTCTCCGTAACTGCCTTGAGGGCCTCGGGCACGCTCGCCCCCGTCCAGTTGAGAAAGTTGGTCACGCAATCTATCAGCTGGATGCTGCTACCGGCAATCTTTCCGTTCTCCTCGAGCGTCAGCAAGGCGCCTTGCTTGATGATGCGCGAGCCGTTGGTCCAGTCGTACGTGCCGTCGGGCATACCGGCCAGCCTCATGGCGTCGGTGACGAGGATCAGGCCGTCTGGATGGGCGTTCCACGCAATCTTGATGGACGTCGGGTGCAAGTGGATGCCGTCCGCGATGATGCCGAAGAAGGGCTTTCGGATCGACGACGAGGGCGTGCCCAGCAGGCCGAAGATACCCGGGTTGCGGTGGTGCAGCGGCTGCATGGCGTTGAACAGGTGCGTGATCATGCTGGCGCCCGCGCGGATCCCGGCTTTCGCTTCTTCGTACGTTGCTTCCGAGTGGCCGATGGAGACGAGCACGCCGCGCTCCGTGAGTTCTGGGATGGAATCGAGGGCGCCGGGGAGTTCGGGGGCGAGCGTGACGAGTTTGATTGAGGATGTGTTGGATGCGCCGTAGCATGCTTCCACGTCGGAAATGCCGTTTTGCGGTTCCTGCAGTATCGAGGCATTGTGGATGCCGTTCTTGGTTGGATTGAGGAATGGGCCTTCGCAGTGCGCGCCGAGGGACTCTGAGCCCAGAGATGCGTCGCGGGCGGCGCCCGAGGGACCTAGGAAGGGCAGAGCTGTTTGGTAGATCTCGGGAGGTTGTGAAGTCAGTGTCGGTAGGTATGATGTGACGCCCGTGGATATCAGTTTCCGGTTGACGTGAAACACGCCTTTGCCATATGCCATGGAGCCCTCGTCGGGGATGACGGAGAAGTCGAAGCCATATGCGCCGTTGAGTTGTGTGTCGATGAGGCCCGGTGACAAGATGCGGCCGCCCAGGTCGACAATCTCTTGTGGTGCGGTTAGGTGTTCGTAGAGAAGCTCCTGTCCATTGAGAATCTTGCCGCTGGTCGAGCTCACCCAGAGGTCTTCGCTGACGAGCGCATTGCCTTTTACTAGCAAGCAGTTTGTGAACTTGATGACGCCAGACGAGTCCTGGGGGTCCGCAGCGGCAGAGGGCATGGGGGCGATCGAGGGCATGCTGGGCTGGGGTATCTCAAGATGATGGCAGACGACTGGGAAGATTTGAGAACGGAAAGAGGCGTGGGCGACAAGTTAGGGAGTGTGATGAGAGCCAGAGGAGAAAGGAATGATTGGCTGTGCGCGGTCGAGCAGGCTCAACAGGCTTCACAATGAAGAAGTGTGTCCTACCCACTTGCTCTTATCGCAGCGCATGACTGCGTTTACCTTTGGGCCATGTGTGGACGATGATACCATGTCATCCACGGCGAGCGGGCAAAGTTGCCTTTGGCACGCCCGCATGAGCGCACGCCGTCGGGCTGCGCAGGCTGAGTGGACGCTAGGAAGCCAAAGTGACTCGCGATGATGACACCAGGCTGGTCATGATGGCGAGCATGGTTTTCAGAGGCACTGCTGTGGCAAGTGGGGTGGCATCGAGGTGCATGTCGTTGATAACAGAGGGCCGGGGGTGGTGTAACGATGGGCACAGCACCAGACGTGCCCTGGTTAGCGGCTCGCTAGCCGCTTAGCCCATCTCGGAGCACCGTGAATGCTACGGTGCCATCTTCCCCATCTTTTCTCTCCACCGACCGGTATTACCAAGACCCGGTGCGCGCCGCAATCCCACGTCGCATCCACGCACTCGACGCGACGCGACGGGCTCGATTTGCCATCATGGGCAAGGTTGAGAAAATGGACCCCGTGTGGGAGGATCTCGACAGGTGAGCATCGCGGCAGCCTCCCAGCCACCACGACGAGATGCGCATACACCGTAGCCAAAGACGGGTGCTAACGTTTGCTCGCCGTGCAGAACAATGGTGCGTGGTTTTATCCGCTCGGCAGCCGCTGTGGCACTCGCTGACCCGGGGTCGTGTAGGGCCAGCTGTTCATGATGGGCTTTGATGGCACGTCGGTTACTCCCCACATCCGTAACCTGATCGAGGAGCACCACGTTGGCTGCATCCTCTTGACTGCCAAGAATCTAAAATGTATTATCACGTGCTGGTGCTGCGTGACCGGCTCCGACTAATGCCTCGCAGCTGCCGACGACACCACCAAGCTCATCTACGAGCTGCAGAAGATTGCCCACGATGCCGGACACCCCGTCCCGCTGGCAATCGGCATCGACCAGGAAAATGGCGGTGTCAACAGCCTCTTCGACGACATCTACATCCGCCAGTACCCCAGCAACATGGGCATGGCGGCCACCGGGTCGACTGAGCTAGCCTTTGAAGTGGCCAAGGCGACGGCACAGGAGATTGCGGCCTGTGGTATCAACTGGATATTTGGCCCATGCCTCGACGTGCTGACCAATGCACGTAATCAGCCGCTGGGGGTCAGAACAGCCGGAGACGACCCCCAGGAAGTGTCTGCGTTTGGGGTTGCCTTTATGCAGGGCTACAAAGAGGCCGGGGTGGTGACACTGGGTAAGCATTTCCCCTCGTACGGCAACCTCGAGTTCCTGGGCTCAACACTGGATGTGCCCATCATCACCGAATCGCTGGAACAGCTGAGCCTGAGCGCTCTGGTTCCGTTCAAGAAGGCGATTGAGCGAGGCCTCGACTCTATGATGGTTGGCGGCTGCGCCATGTCGTCTGCAGGACTGAATGCCATGCACGCCTGTCTCTCTGAGCAGGTTGTCGATGAGCTACTCCGCAAAGACCTGAACTTCGATGGCGTAGTCGTGTCCGAGTGTCTGGAGATGGATGCTCTCAGCCACAACATTGGCGTTGGCGGTGGAACGGTCATGGCTGTTAACGCCGGTTGCGATGTGGTGCTGCTTTGTCGCGCGCTCTCCCTGCAGCAAGAAGGTCTCAAGGGCCTCAAGACTGGCATAGAAACTGAAATGGTTTCCAAAGAGCGCATCTTCAACTCGCTCAGGCGCGTCCTAGCCATGAAGAAGAAGTGCACATCGTGGGAGAAGGCACTGAACCCGCCAGGCATCAACTACCTGGAAAAGCTACAGCCTTCGCACACTGCACTGTCGACCAAGGCGTACAATAGCTCCATCACTGTCGTACGCGACAAGAACAGGCTTCTGCCACTGACTAACATTCTCGAAAGCGAGGAGGAGCTTCTTCTGCTGACACCCTTGGTGAAACCCTTGGCTGCATCTGCGGCATCTCGAGCCATATCAGACGCTGCTAATGGCGCAGCCAGTCACTCTCCCGGGCCTGCGTCTTGGGACCAGAGCTCCTCTGTCATGAGCGGAGAACGGGTCTTTAGGGAGCTGGGCCGCTCGCTCGCTCGACAGCGCAACGGCCGACTGTTGCACACATCGTACACGGCGAACGGTGTTCGTCCGGTTCACGAGAACCTCATCAGCCGAGCGAGTGTGATTATTGTCCTCACAGCCGACGCGAATCGAAATCTCTACCAGCATGGCTTCACCAAGCACGTTTCTATGATTTGCAATATGCAGTACACAACTGGCGGAGAGAGGCGCGAGAAGCCGCTCATTGTCGTTGCCGTCAGCTCGCCGTACGACTTTGCCATGGACAACACGATTGGAACCTATATTTGCACATACGACTTCACCGAGACTGCGCTCAACTCATTGGTAAGGGTGCTGTATGGAGAACTGTCGCCCACGGGAACACTACCTGGCACCATTAGCAAGAGCCAAAAGCTACACCCGTCGAAGCAACACTGGCTGGTTGAAATTTTCAATGAAGAGCGAGACGGCAGTGCATTGGATACGCTGATTGCAGCAGTTGTGGAAAATACCACTCCGAATCAACGGTCTGAGCTTTCGAGCGCAACATCAAGCTCGTTCATTCTACACCACCCCGAGGTGGAAGAGTCACATTTTGTGGTGCGGAACAGCAGTACGCAAGCCCTGTATGGCTTTTGCTCGACGTACTTTTTCAAAGCCACGGGTACGGGTGTTATTGGTGCGCTGTTTGTGGACCCTACGAGGAGGAAGCTCTCGATTGGACATTCGCTGCACAACCGAGCGATACGGACGCTGCTGCAAAAAGAAGGGATCAAGCGGTTTCAACTGGGATCACGCCTGCCCAGCATGTATCTTGGGATTCCCACCGGACACGGCAACGAGCGCAAGCGTCTACGGTCGTGGTTTGCGCAGCTGGGATGGGGAGCTGCACTGTCCCGTCCAGTGTGCAATATGGTGGCTCGCAACCTCCAGACATGGTCGCCGCCAGCGGGCATGGCTAAGAGTCTTGCGAGCGCGGGGGCGCAGTTTGACCTTGTGTATGGGTGGGACTATGCGGGACCGGTGCTGGATCACATCAAAACGAGCAACCGACAGGGGCTGGCCGAGGTGTACAAGCTGGCGCTCACGGACCCGACGGCGTGTGGAATTATTCGGGCCAAGCGGCCGGAAGACGGTGCGCTGGTGGGGACGGTGGTACTGTACAACCACCACTCACGACTGGCCGAGTACATTCCCCCGCTCAAGGACCTGAACGAGACGGCGGGAGGCATCTCGTCGCCGGTGATTTCGCCAGGGGTTGGAGAGTACTCGACGCTGCTGCAGGGGCTGATTCTGCTGGGGATGCGGCAGATCAAGCAGCTGGGATGCAACGCGTGCTTGCTCGACTATGTAAGTCGGCGCCTATGGGTCTGGGAGAACAGAGAGACTAACGAGTACAGATGGATGGAGACGGCAACTTTGACGGCTTCTCGGCCATGGGGTTCGACGTCATGCACAATTTCGAGGAGGTCAGCTGTGACGCAGCGACGTGGACCATGATACCGCCTGCTTGATGTTGGATATTGGTTTGTTTGGCGTAGACTGGGGGGATGCGATGTTAATAATGGGTTGCTATATACACATGTACTTGGGGCGCGATGATGACTGAGTCAGCCGTGGGGTAGAGCTAGTCTAGTTTAGTGTAGCGGGCGCGTCGGGTGGCTGGACTCGGCCATGGTGGCAGCGTGTTGACAGCAGCAAAAGCAACAGCAGAGCCTGGCCTCTGGGGTCGCGGGCACGCTGAGCGGCATTGACGACGTCGGATTAAACATGATGAGCGCATTATTTTTAACAGCAGCTGAGCGGGTCTTTGTCCAAAGTCAGAGGCGGAGCCGCCACTGGTGCAATGGCGCACGCTAAGGGCCCGTTCGGCTTGACCCTTGAAGCAGCCCTGCCGACAAGCAGCCGGCAGATTAGTATTACTGCAGTGTGTATTACTACTGGTCGTGGTAATAGCAGTAGTGTAGTAGCACTTGGGCGACGGGCAGAACCAGACGGCACTGCGCAGGGCCGGCGACGAATGCAGTACTGCCAACTCGACTCGCCGTGCATGTGTGTATACGGACTCGGGGGCATGTTGTGCAGCCCAGGGCGTGTGGGCGCAGCCAGCTGGGGCGCCATAGCGGCCGCCAAACTCTCTTTCTCCCCCTCTCCGCGCGCTTCCCACCCCCCCATGGCAGCAGCGGCACTGAGTCGCCTCGTGGAAGCACCAGCCCAGCACCAGCACGAGCACCAGCACCAGCCGCCGCCGCCGCCGCCTCTGTCGCCCTTCATGTGATGCGCCCTCATCGCACAGCTTCCTTGGCCCTCGAGCTCCCAGCAACGGCTGCCGTGTTGTTATAGTGCGGCGCGCGCGCTCAGTGCAAGCCCCCTCGTCCCGTATACCCTCGCTACTCTGACCCGGCGCGTCGATGCCAGCGCCGCGCATAAGCTGCATCCATCGTCGTCGCCCCCATCCTTCCCGCCGCCTCGCCTGCCGCTTCTCTCCACCACCTCCACCTCCACCACCACCACTACTACTACCACCACCACCACCCACCCACCATCCACCCGCCCCCGACCACGCCGCGAGCCCCGTACTGTTGTCGCCCGGCCCGCTCCGCCTGCGTCGCGCGCATGCGCCGATACCACAGCCGCCCCATCCCCCAAGACGGCCACGCCGCCGCCCCGAGCCATGGAGCACTTTGACACCTCCACCATGTCGTACATGCCCATGCCGATCCCGCTGCAGACGGTCACGGGCCCCGACCAGCAAATGACCATGCCCTTGGTGCCTATGGACCAGTTCGACCAGCGCTCCACCTTTGATGCCGAGACATTTATCGGGTACGCTCACAAGCGCGCCCTCACACTTGCTGCGTGCCAGCTGCTAACTCCCCTGCCCAGAAGCGAAGATGCATACTCGACCTACCACCTCCAGCAGATGCCGCCCCAGCTCAAGCGCTACCCCAGCGCCTATGAAGACCCCTTCTCCGACGTCCAGAGCGGCTACGAGCAGTCGATACACCCACACGAACCAAACGGCCTGCCCGAGAGCCCCAGCATCGACAGCAACAACAAGCTGCTCAGCTTCTCCCTGCCCTCGGTCCCCTACACCATCCTCAGCTATGCCATGCAGCGAGTCTCCATCACCATGTCTGCCCAGCTGCACGGCATGTTCTTTCTCGCCGAGTCGCCCTGGGCATCCGCGGCTAACGTCCAAGCGCCCTCCGAGTTGACGTGCTACCGAAGAAACCTGTTCCAGATAACCGGCACCGTCACCATTCCCAGAGCTCTTCAGTTTCTCATGACGGACCAAGGAGACCAAATCCCCATTCTGGGCCAAGAACTCACCATCTCGGCCACCGAGTCGCTCGAGGGCAATTCGGTCAAAATTATATCTGTGCCGTGGAAGACGCCGGCAACAAGCAACGCCCCTGTTGAAGACAAGACGGAAAAGGAGCCGCCCACGTATCCACTCGACCTGTCGACGGGCCAGGACGTTGACTCTGAATACGTCAGTTTTCCCATTAGCTGGAAGCGATTGCAATTCCGGATAGCGACGGCCAACAATGGCCGCAGGAAAGAGCTGCAGCAGCATTTTGTCGTGCGCCTCAAGGTGATGGCGACGCTTGCCAACGGTGTCAAAGTGCCCATTTGTGAGATCCACTCTGGCGCCATCATTGTGCGCGGCAGAAGCCCACGCAACTTTCAGGCTCGAAAGGATATGCCAATAAGCGGGGGTGCGACCACACGCAAGGTACACACCCCGCAGCAGCCGCCCCAGCCGAGTAGAACCCCAACGGGCGATACAAACCAAGGCACTCCCAAGCCAACACAAGCCCAAGTCCAAGCCCAAGTCCAAGCCCAAGTCCAAGCTGCAGGGCCGGCAAAACCCGTAGAGCTGCTGCAGATGCCCTTTGATTTCAATGGAAGCGCCATGCCGCCATCTCCAGACTTTGACTGGAAGATACCCACGGGTGCGCAGACTGCCATACCCCAGGATCCGCCCTCGTCGCAGATGCAGCACGCCACACCCTATGCACAATCAACGCCAGATATTTCAAGAGGCGCGCCTCTTCCCAAGACATCCATAGCCCCAGTCACCCTATCCCTCACCGATGATGAGCCTACCAAGGCCCCCTCTCCCAATGAGCAACAAAGAAAACGCACAACGCCCATGCGACCACCCTCCTTCTCCATTGGTATTGTTAACAGCCCAGACGAAAGCGCTGATCTCCTTTACGAGTATTTCCCCTTAGGCTTGGACGATTGGATGCCGCCTGTCGATGCCGTCTATCGGCCCCATGTCGTCCACCATATTACCCCGTTTCCACAGGATGGGAAAGCAGACGCTGGTAGGAGTCGGTCGAAGCGGTACTTTTCGGATGCTTGGTGATCTGGTTTGCGATTTGTGATACCCATGCGTTGGTTTTTGTTTCTGTAAGCGCGTCAAGAGTAACCGCCTGAACGACTCGCAAAAGCGACTGAAACCTTTGGTCTAATCTGCCTGTTGAGCAGAAATTCTCATCACGAGAGATGAGCATGAAAAGGCCGCACGCACACTGTGTCGAAGCAAAACTCTTTGCCTGTTGAGATGATTGACTAGGGAAAATAAAAGAAGCATGCGGTCTGCTTGTTCGGGCCAGGGAGAGAGAAGGACCAAAGGAAAAAGGACAAAGGCGAGCAAGGAGAGCGAGCGAGAGAGAGAAAGAGTAATATTTGCCACCGGAAGAGCTGGAACAAGTGCTCACAAAATTCCAGAAAAATTTGGCCGAAATGCGGGAAATGTTGTTTATTGATCTACTATCGCCCGTTGAACACCGATCGGCGTTTGGAACTTACGACTGAAACGATTTCTTTCCCATTCCTCCCGCCGATAGGAAGGCATTGACCGACATATGACTGAAGGTTCGGATTCGAGGCACACACACACCTATATACACACACACACATACCTACCTACCTATCTTTTTTAGCCGCTATTCATTATCATTATTATTATTATTATTATCATTATACCACCGTACCTTTTGTGTTAATCTATCCCCAAATTCTATATTTACCATGTTTGATTTTTTTTTGCTTGAACCCTGCATTGTCGTGTCGCACATTGTTACTCTTTTCGGTGCTTATTATTATTATTATTATTATTATTATTATTATAGTTTAACGTCCTTTCTCAGCCCAAAGGGCTATATAAGACGTGCAGGCTTAAGGCCTGCAAGTAACTACGTAGGCTAGAATTTAATCTAGGTACAAATTGAGTAGGTACAATGTAGGGGGTTATCTAAATGAAGGTGAGACTCGTAGCCTAGTAGTTTTTTAGTGAGTAACTCTCTCAGATCTTTCACTTTAAATGAGTCTTCCTCTCAAGTTTTAATGAGTAACTCTCTCATGTGGGTGGACCATAAATATGGTTGTGAGGGGAGAAGGATTCGAACCTTCGATCTTTGCTGACGTGAGACAGCAGAAAATTTTCCAGGCGCTCCACCACTGCGCCATCCCCCCTCTTTTCGGTGCTTGTTACTACACAAAGAGTGGGGTTCGCGTGATGCGTGTGTGTGTGGGTGAGCGACGGAGCGTTTTCTCACTCTGCACTTAGTATACTTTATTCGCCAAGTTCCCACGTGCGCACGTTACGCTGCATGCTCCGTTACGTGTGGGGAAAGGTGCGCGCGTGTGTGTGCATGTGCATGTGCATGTGCAGGTGCAGGTGTGTTTAAACGCCTCACACACACACACACACACACACACACACAAACTACGTAGTACTACCCTACAGTAAGCCAGATATCGGACCGTGCGGCCTATCTAACATGTAGCATGTACGCATGTACGTACACATGTATGTTAGTATAAAAATCAAGTCCGAACTTACTCCTTTTGCTTGCTCCCCACCCACCTAGACGGGAAAAATCTACTTACGTACGTAGTGTTAGAAAGGCGCGTGTGTGTCTCTCTCTCTCTCGAAATTACAGCTGACATGATGCCAATGCACCAATGCACCATTGCTAATGCACCATTGCTAATGCTAATGCGCCCTTGGCACCAGCACCAGCACCAGCACCAGCACCAGTCTATTTACCGCTTAGAAATAAACTAAACTAAACTAAACTAACGCCGGCAGTTTAAAACCCGTGCTGCTACTAAGAGAGAGATGAGATGAGATGAGATGAGAAGAGAGAAAAGCCGAAAAGTGCCGCTTTTTTTGGGTTAACGTTGGGACATTGAGAGAGAGAGAGAGAGAGAGAAAATGAGGTACTGGTGTTATATGTTGGCTTGATTTCTGTTTTACCTATGGTTAGTGGTCCCTTTTTTATTTAGTCTGGATTTGTTGTTGTTGTTATTGTGGCTAAACATCACATGTATGTGTGTGCGCATGCGTACGTGTGAAAAGAGTTGCGTGTGTGAAGAGTGCGCGTGAGAGTGTAAGTAAATCTGAGAAATGTTCCGACCGACCGACCAACCAACCGGACCCGGGAACACCAAAAAAAATCGGGCTGCAATGTTACTGTAACACTGGACACACACAGTTTTTTTGAACAACACGCCCATGCCCATGCCCATCCGTTCCGCTGCGTTGCGTTGCGTTGCGTTAGCTTCAAACTGCGAACTAAACTGCCTACTGTACCTATTTACCCCACTTTCAAGGACCAAAAAAATGGACGAATTCGTACATGGATCTTCTTTTTTTCTTTCCTTCTTTTTATTATATCGTGGGTTTTTTTTGGGGGGCGGGATGCAGGTGGTTGTGGGTGGGTGGTTGAGCACTTGTGAATGGATGAGTGAATGGATGGATAAACAAGGGTTGGGAGAGATGTATTTCCGTGTGCTGGGAGCTGGGAGCGGGGAAATGCACGTGTTTGTGTGTGTGGTGTAGATATGCAACGTTGTGGGAGCTTGGCTTTTGTTTTTTTCGTTGTGGAGGATGAGGATGAGGTGGTTGGTTGGTTGGTTGGTTGGTTGGTGGAGATGCTTGTAAACTTCAACAAAGGTAAAAAAAAATGAAAAATTGCGATAATGTCGAACAATTGGTAAAATGCAGGAATGTGACGATGTGGAGTGTGTGTGTGTGTGTGTGTCACGGTTACTAACGCCCGAAAGTGTCCATGTGCCATGCGCCATGTGCCATGTTGTAGCAAGAAAAGCTTCTGTGGGATAATATACTTCCCTAATGTAGCCCAAGTGCAAAAGTGTGTTGATGTTACTCTCCGTGTTCCACTTACTCTCTTACTCTCTAAATTTTTTCTTAGGGTCCTGGTGTTTAGTATTAACATACGCATGCCAAGACCTAAGTATTCCCGACTTAGAAGCACGGGTGATAATTCCCGTTTGTAGAAAAAAAATACAGCTACACCTACCACTCACAGCTACACTTCCAAACCCAAGCCTAGCTACACTTCGCAATCGCAGCTCCATCAAGGTACCAATCTCTTGCATTTTTACGTTTGACACCCCGCAGCTGGACTCAGATGCACGTTTCACAGTTACAGTTACAGTAAAGTAACCCTCACACTCACACCTAGTACTTGGATGATTAGCTACGGTTACAGTTACATCCTCCAAGCACACCCACACTTGTTACTTCCACTCCCCCCCCCTAACCCGCTTCTCCTTAGTAATTCCCGCTTCTAATACCCACCCACTTCTTCACACGTGCACGGCTACGCTAACCCACTTTGTTTGCACGCTACGCTAATCCACTCTTCACACACGCTATATACTCGGAATCTCCCCACCAATGCCAGCCTAAAGTCTCCATCTAGCGGATCTGACATGCATTATGCTTATATCCCGAATTTGAACGTGGTATACCTGAGGGGGTTTTTTTTTAATACTCGACTGTACTTGGGACCAATCCAACTACGGATTGAGTTGGTGCCATTCGTCCGATGCATTCGGTTCTGTGTGATTACATACATTCATTCATGTATGTATGTATGTATGCATGTATGAACCCTTACTTATCGCGGGGCAAAATTCCCCGTTCGCATACATGCATATGCTGTACATACGCATGTACATGGGTTAGAGAGAGAGACACCGATATCGCTCATCCTAGTATCTCGGTATCTTGCCTCGCACTCGCAAAGTGAACGCAGCAGAAAGAGCAAGGATGAGCGGAGAAACCAGGACTCGCACGTGCTGTGTGCTTGAAGCTTGGCTGTGTTTTGTAATCTCGCTCAAGGTTTGGAAATTGGGGGGGAAGTGGGGAGTGGGGGGGGTTACATTCTGCTCTTTGGAGTCTGGCTGGGCTGGCTGAGTGGCGGGTTGAGTGGCTGGCTGGCTGATTGAGTGTGTGTGTGTATGTGTGTGTGTGTGACTGGTCGGTTGGCCGGAAGGCTGATCATGCATGTGGATGTCACGATGGGAGTCTGAGGTAGTATGGGATGAGTGTTGAGTAGATGGATAGGGTAGGGTAGGGTAGGTAGCAAGGAATCGGCATGATACGTCAGCTCTTGGATCGAAGCATGATGGGAATGAATGAATGAATGAATGAATGAATGAATGGATGAATGACTCACTGTGCTTGATGATGAATCCGAAGATTTTTTTTCTCTCTTCTCACCGCTGTCAATGCCCCAGTCCTCCTTTCGTGCCTACACTTAGCAGTTGGAGATTCAAAGTCGTAACATCGTACAAGCAGGGGGACAACCGTTCTTCATTAGATCATGATAATTGCATGTATGTATGCCTAGACACTGTCGTAATGGGGGGAACCGCTCTGCCTCTTTCTTTCCCCTCCCAGTTCATTTGAGGGTTTTTTTTCGGATACCGATAAAGCAACAAACGCCATTGGGGCTGGGGGAACTTGCATGACGCTTGAAACCCAAAAAAATGAAGAAAACCAAGAAGTTCCCATATGCCCTGCCTTGCCTCTGTAAAGAAAGAAAAAATCTTCTCGTAATCTGGCCCTAGAGTGAATGTCTAGATGGTGAAGTGATGTATATACAATAGCCGTGTAAAGAAGAAGAAGAAAAAGAAGAAAAAGAAAGAAGAATAGAAAGAAATGCTGTCTTGAAAAAAGCAAAAAAAACTATCATTGCCCCTCAAGACAGCATGCCGAGACTGCAGCGCCAAAAATAGCTGATTCGACTGCAATCTCGAGCGAAATGGACCTTTGCGGTGCGCCCGAAGCAGCCGTCAGCTCATGGAGATGGGATTGGCAGAGTTCTCTGAAAAGTGGGTACTTTTCAATGACGGAGCCGTTGCAACCGATGCTCATCCGACCAGCGGATGCGGGCGTCAGGCCTTCCGCCTCGGTGCGAAGGGCCCACAGTGCGTGGATACCCGTTGCAAGAAAGGCGGCGGCGCGATGCGAGACGAGCTGCGAGACTTGGCGCACAAACTGAATGTCGTTGACGGTAGGAGGCTTGCTGAGGGGATGCTGGGATTGGAAGAGGGCTGTGGCTTGTGTGAGGTATTTTGAGTCGTCCATTTCCATGGCGGCAATGGTGCCAGTGTCTAGAGTGTAGGGCTCGTTGAGGTGGGCGGGCATTTCGCCGCTGAACAGGCCGGCTGTGTGTACGGCTTCGACAATGATGAGTCGCACAATCTCGCCCATGTAGCGGCCGCTGATCATGTGCTCAAAAGGCTGAAAGTCGGGACGGATGTGTGTCTCGTTCAGATGGTCGTCCCATCTAGTCGTAGGGAACACGCCCTTTCCAAACATGCTGCATTCTGTGTTGACGAGAACATGAGTAGCTTCGTCGAGCCATTGCTGAGGGTATCCCTTGTACTTGGTGGTGCCGAGCGCGGATACAGGAAGGTGTACAGAGATGTTGAAGCCAGTTCCCAGAATGACAGCAAAGCGAGTGGATGGATCTTCGTAAGCACGCGATAGCAGTGTTGCAGAAGAATCGTTGACTATCGAGTCCATGTGCACCGGCAGGTTCTGAACAAGGATTAGTGGATGCCTAGCGCGTGCTGGAGGCGGTCAGAGCTCACCCTCTTTCTGCATGGTGCCATTATCAACTCGCTCAGGTCTCGGCCGAGGAGCCCTTCGGTTGCTCGGAAGCCTTTGCCCATGTCGAGCAAGTTGGCGCTGCGACTAGAAGTTTGCCTAGAAAAGTCAGCCAGTACAGCGTGCACGGGACTCGGCACACATACTCAACAGGAAAAGACCATGCCAGGCCCATGGGAATCGTGGCCGAAGGCTGCAGTTGCGGATCGGCAAGCGCCAGCTGTATCTTGTCGGCCATCCACTCGAAGAAGTCATGTCCGCTTCGTTGGCGGACTTTCTCGTCGATCTTGTAACTCTTCATGGCGACGATACGCATGTTCTTGGTGCCGGGCTTCTTGCCGTTCAACTCGACCAGCGCAATCCGGAATGTCGATCCGCCGACATCGAGAGCCAGGTAGGTTCCTTTTTCGAGGCCAGAGGGGAGCTTGTGGTTGTATGAAGGCAACATGCAAATGTCGCTGGACTGCAGCTTTGGGGCAAACTGTCGCTGCAGCGCTGCCGACATGTCGAGCAGGTTGGCGGGATCCAGTGGTGCTTCCATGAGGCGTTGGATTTCGCGTAGCAGGTCGTCCATGGTCCGGTCATACGTCCGCACGGCATCTCGGACGCGTTTTCGTGGCGACAGCAATGGAAGCACCGAGTGCAGCATCGACGGTAACATGGCGAGTCTTTCGAGAGCCGCGAGGAGCCCTTGCCAAAAGTCTAGCATGAGCCGTCTATGTTTGCGATGGCGAAAGTCGTGGACGCTTGATGGATGGCAAGCGTCACTAAAGTCGTTGGGGTCAGGGACAACAGCGACGCGGCGAGTCTTGAAGCGGTGCAGCAACAGAGGGGACATGGAGGGAGCACTGGGTGTATAGCGGATGGAGTGGATGCAAATGCCGGGGGGCTGGAGTCCTGGAACGGGGGGCGAAGAGCCGAATGCAGGCGTCAGGTCAATCAAGTAGAGACGGCGGACACGTTGGGGCTGGGCCTGTGGATATCGAGATGGGTGGAGGAGAGGAGACGCGGGCCGATGGCATTAGTAGTACAGGAATGTCGCCAACAGCTCTTAAGCATGGTTTTGCGGGCTTGCGAGGAGGCCAGAGAGGTTGTATCCACTAGCACAGGTAGTGAGGGATTGCTCCGGGGACAGTGGTATGAAGTCGGCTGTTGAGGCGCGGCACACAGGGGCAGAGGGTTACGTGTGAGGGCGGATGGAGACCAGGACAGCGAGCCGCCGTGGAGACGTGGTAGTGGCCGCAAGCAGCAGTCGACAGCGTGACGCTGGCTCCAGGTACGCTCAGCGAAGAGGCAAGAATATGGCGTTGCTGTCATGGCGAGCGTTGGTGGGGTGTCGTAGAAAGTTTCCTGATGGCCATTGCTACCGTTACAGTCGGTGAGGCCCGCTAGGCTCTTTTGGGCGGGCGAGGCTAGCTGCAAGCGGACGTGATAGGACTCTGGTGGATGGCTTGGCTACGGTGTGATACAACCCGACTGCAGGATTCATGCGGCGATGGCGATCACCGCAGAGCCATGCCCTGCCGGTGCTTGGGTGTACATGTAACCGCCGCCCAGGGCGAGGGGGGAGGATGCCAGGCTTGACAGGATGCACCATTGCCATGGGCGATGCGGCGTGGGCCGCCAGCACGTGCGCGTCTGCCAGCTCGCGCCAAGAATAGAAATTCGTTTTTCTTACTCGTTTGGGCCTAGGCGTGGTCGTGTTCCAACGTGTTCCCGACGTCTTCTAGTCGACGACAGGCGCCCGTTGCCATGCGGCGCTTACCAGCCCTCCCTCGACGCCCTCACATGATTGGGGCTGGCGCATCTCAGGAACGGGATGACGCCACGCGACCATGCGGGGGGGGGGGCGTCTCTGCGTGTGCGTGTGCCAGTCCGCCGCCGCCTCGCCATCGACCGCACGCAACGCATCGAGCATGCTGACATCAGGCCGCCGGCGAGGCCGCCACCAGTGCCCACATGTGCTGATAGCAACCGCCAACACGACGATAACCCGGCCTTGTCACGCACAAGGGCAGAGACTTGGATCCAGTCTAGACGCGGCCACGAATCCTCGAGTGTGCCCCTCTCAGCGCTGCCTGGATACGAGGTTGCCCTGGCCTGTCCCATCATTCGCATCCGAGGTCTGCTCTTCTCGGCCCAGATAATGCCGCTGCACCCATGTTGTGCTGGGGGAATAAGGCGCTTCCCCACTCCAACACTGGGGCCTGAATTCTTCCAGCAATGATCAACTCGGATCGCTCGATAGCCGCCCTTGGACACGAGTGAGATGAGATGAGCCATCGTTGGCAGATCTCAAGTTGGCCCATGCTGCAGACTAGGAGATTTCAGAGACTTGCGATGCTCTTGCTCATTGATTAGGAAACTACTATTGTGTACAAATTACTACATGATGCTCATATCTGAGCGCTCGACAGGCAAGCATCACGGCTACAGAATACAGTCCCCCAAATACGCAATGCACTTCTCTTTCAGGTATCATAAAGCAAATTCCCAACGCCAGCCCCCTCCCGTCATGATCCGTAAAGCCCTAGTCGTAAGCGTGGTTTGGAGAAATGAACTAGACCTTCTCGAGTTCGATTTGGTCAGACTTGCGGTGGCTGGTAGGAAGGACATCCGAGGTTGTCTCGTCTGTAAATTCAAGGTCCTTCTCCACCGCGGTAGTGTCCTCGACCTTCCAAAGAATGACAGGAAGGGCGACTAGCAGACTGCCGGCGAGCAGTCCCCAGTTGGACGCAAACATGGTCATGTATGGGATTTTGATGTCGTCCAGACGCCACGTGATGGCACCTCCAGCCGATTGGATTCCCTTGTAGAAGCCCGCAAAGTTGGCAAGCTTTCGGCTATTGTTGGTCAAAGCACCCAAGAACCTGACTCGGCTTAGTACGTCAATCGCAAAACAAACACTGTGTGGAAAGCTTACCAGTAGACACACGTCTGCCAAGCGGCATCCGAGAAGCCGTAGAACATGTAGAGCACAAAAGGACCGGCAAAGCCCGGGTCGCTCCAGTCCTTCTTCTCGTGCGCCTCGTTTTCGGCCCAAGCACGGTCATATGTCTTCTGGAACATGTATCCAAAGCCCCAGATAATCATGATGCTGACAAAAAGTGCAGCCCAGGCGGCTTTGGCACGCGTCGTGCGGCGTACGCCCTTGATGTCTAGCGCGTATCCAAAGACATAAGCTCCGACGATCTGCATCATGTAGTAGACTACACCGTTCAAGGCCCGTGTGCGAACGTTGAAATATGCCGCATTGACCTCGGTAAAGTGATACGTGTAGAACCAGTTGGATGCCAGGAACATGGGGAACAAAAATACAATATAAGCATCGGTGAAGAAGGTCTCCCACAGGCCTGTAATCTCAGACTTCCACGAGGGGTGCTTCATGACAATGACTTTGGATCCATCGCTGCGGATGACGTCGCGCGCGTCAACCAGGAGCCAGGAAAGAGCAGCGCCGATAATGGTGAGGACCAGGAAGCCAACGTAGGTTCCGTCATTCACCGTGCCGGCCGTCTTGGTGTGGATGTTCTGGCCCAAGGGAATCTAAGCGAGTCAGCGATGGGTCATGTGAGCAAGCCTTGTTGCGAAACAAGACTTGTAATATAAAAAAAAGGACAATACATACCAGACTACCAATGACAGCACCCATGTTGAAGATCATCCAGAACCACGAGATGTAGCGACCCTTGGAAGCCTCGGGTGGGTAGGACATCATAATAGCGCCCTGGGCGCACCACAGCAGACCAGCACAGACGCCGAGCAATGCGCCGGCAAAGGTGGTGAAGCCGAGATCCTGCGTGTGGTTGTAGCAGAGATAGGAAGCAACGTAGACGGAGTAGCCGACGCCGCCAAAGGACAAGGCAGTGCGGATTCCCAGCTTGTTGGTAATGGTGCCGGCGAAGAAGCCGACGACGGCAAAGGTCGAGTACAGGGCCGTGTTTGCGCGGTTGTTGGCCGTGGGATCCAGCTGGCCGCCGCCGCCCATGCCATTGAGGGCGTTGAACATGCCGGGGCACATGAAGCAGACAAACGAGACAATTACGAGCTGGACCGGGGGAGAGGCGAACCAGGGCAGCTTGAAGCCGGCGATGGTGAAGCGGCGGTACTGCCACGACTTTGGCAGATCCAGCGAGGTCGAGTGGGTCAGCGAGTGGTCGGTCGAGTAGACGTTGTGGGCAGCATCTTCCTTGTCGAGGGAGGCCATGGTGATGGTCGCTGGCTGGCGCGCGCGCGCAGAGGAAGAGGTCGAGGGAAGCTGCGAGGGGGCTCGGGGGCGCGGCGGTGCGGTGCAGCGCAGTGCAGTGCAGAGGAAGCGCGCGGACACGAGGCGATAAAGACGTCGGATGGTGGCGCTCAGACCACGTCGACGGTTGGAACAGGCTGCTATTATTACGGGCGGTTTGGGGCGTGGTGAGGGCGCGAGGGGCAGCTCATTTTAAGCATCAGTCAGCTAGGGGCCTCAGATGGTCCCTCCACGCCGCCAGAGGAGGCCAGGCTAGGACTGCATCGGGGAGCAGACGAGGCGCGGCCATCCGCACGCGACGCTGGGCACGGCTGAGAGGTGCTGGGAGCGCGAGAGCAGGCGTGGGCAGGTGTGGGCGCAGGCAAAGGGGCGGGCGTGCGGGCGCAGGTGACGGGCGGACCGGGATGTTGCTGATAGCCGGAAACTGGGTGACTGGGTGAGGGAGCGATGCAGCGATGGATTTGGCGGACTGGGGGTGGGACGGGGACGGGGGGGTGTCACTGCAGCGCCAGGCCCTAGCCGGGCATACCCACGTCGCCCCGTTGAGCTTTTGTCGGGTCGCGGTATACTGAACCATCGACTCTGCCCGTCTGGGTGGGGCCTTGGCGAGCCTTTTGCCTGCCAGCCTGACCTGCTTATCGCCGCTAGACGCCTCTGTGCCGACTGTCTCCACGCCATGGCGAGAGCCCTCTGCATGTCTGCTGCCACCACGTCCACAGCCAAGCGCCCTCCCGCCGCCGCCGCCATCACCGCACTCGTACATGCACCCAGATGTAACATCGCCATCCTGCCCCAGGCTCGACACTCGATGCTCGCAGCAGCCCTCTGCCATCGTGATGCCCTATCGTGGCCACGCGACCCAGGCGTCCACCGCTATCTACACTCTACATGCCACCGCGACCACCCCCTCCCGTCCCCTCCTGTCCCCTCGCCGCCCGCCGCGATAACGCATGCTCTGCAACCCGAGCACAACCGTTGCACCCGCTCGCTGGCCGACCTCGCAGCATGGCGGCGTGGTACGACAAGGTTGACTTCCAGCCCTCCATCGTCTCTCCACAGCGCCCACCAGGGTGCCATGGCTCCCACTTGCAGCGAGAGGCCGTCCGCATCAGGCAATCGGGCCCGCCGTGTCCACCGGAGCCACTATCAGTCGCGACAATCAGACCCGTCGCCGCCAACAGGCTGGCCGTGATACCGTGGTTGAGCAGTGACGTGACGCCGCGAATGTTATCATAGAAATCCAGCCCACTTCCCTACCCCTCTGCCACGCTTCCCCTCACTCCCCGCAAGGCAATACGAAGACACGCACATACACACACACACACACGCCCGTATCCATACATAGATACCCGCATCCACTCATCATGTAACAGCATGCACTTGGTCAATGGCACTACAGCCCTGCTTACTGCATTCAGGCGCCTAATCATCAGAGACGACGCTCAGGCTGCGTCCAAGTACATCGCCGACTACATTATTGGTCGAGGCCTCCGCTCCGACCTGTCGTGTTACGAGCCGGCTAACGCGTCTGCACAGAGCGCATCAATACCTTCAAGCCCACCCCTGAGAAGCCCTTTGTTCTGGGCTTGCCGACGGGAAGCAGCCCTGTCGTCGTCTACCAATATCTTGTGCAGCGCCACAAGGCGGGCCAAGTCTCGTTTCGCAATGTAGTCACGTTCAACATGGTATGCGTGCATGTTCCCCCCGCAGAGGGCCAGTCTAACCCAGTCAGGACGAGTATGTGGGCATCCCACGTGACCATCCCGAAAGCTACCACAGCTTCATGTACAAGCATTTCTTCTCGCACGTGGACGTGAAGCCAGGCAACATCAACATCCTCAACGGCAATGCGCCCGATCTCGAGGCCGAGTGCCAAAGCTACGAGGATAAGATTCAGCGCGTCGGCGGCATCGAGCTGTTCCTGGGCGGCATCGGGCCTGACGGGCACATTGCCTTTAACGAACCCGGCTCCAGCCTCAGGTCGCGCACCCGGGTCAAGACGCTCGCCTACGACACGATCCTCGCCAACTCGCGCTTCTTTGGCAACAATCTGGACCAGGTGCCCAAGATGGCGCTGACGGTGGGCGTGCAGACGGTGCTCGACGTGAGTTGGACTCGTTGCCGGCATGATAGGGACATGGCCAGGGCTAACCGCAGCAGGCACGCGAGGTTGTTATCATCATCACAGGGGCACACAAGGCCCCGGCGCTGCAGCGGTGCATCGAGGGCGGCGTCAACCACATGTGGACGCTGTCGAGCCTGCAGATGCACCCGCACCCGATGATTGTCGTCGACGAAGACGCAACGCTGGAGCTGCAGGTCAAGACGGTCAAGTACTTCAAGAGCATCGAGCGCGTGGGCAGCGAGCTAGGCATGCGCCAGAAGCTCCCCAGAAAGCGCGACTCGCTGGTCGACGAGGGACCCCTGCTAGTCCCCGAGGCCCAAGTCCACGGTATCAGCCTGGCTGTGCCGCAATTTGATCTCTCCCCTTCACCCAGCCCAGTGCTCGAGCCAATGAACGCCCGCCTGTCAGGCCACGACGAGCCTACTCCTGCTCCACTGCGTTCCATCGGCCTGGATGAAGTGGCCGATCAGCCCTCGGTCCGCATGAGCGCTCGCGTCGTGGGCTAGACACATGCGCCCTGACAAGTTCGTTGACGCGCCCCCTACTGGGCCGAGGGGGGGAAATTGCAAGGAGAAAGGGCACGGTTTAAGTTTGCCACGAATCCTCCGGCGCCCCGAGACTGGTTCTCGGGTACAGGGCTGAGTCCCCGGTTTTGGCCTTAGTCTGCCACGGCGTTTGGCGATAGTCTTTGCACGCGTACATGGGCATCCATCGTAGATAATCTCCTGCACACCCGGGTGCACACCTGTCTCGCGTGAGATGCCCCCGATATCGCTTCCAATTTGAGTACATAGACCGTCTTTCATATGCATGCATATATACGTATATACCACCTACCTACATACTACCTACATAGATACATACACATGTGTACATACATACCTACATAGATTGGACCAAAACGTGGCGCGGTTGGCGAGTGGCGCATAAGTGTTTGGGGCGTTCAATTTCCTTTGTCGGCGGCGGGGCTAGGCAACGCCATTAGCTATTTTTCCAAGCATCCAAAAACATCCTCACGCTATTGGAGGCGTCTACACATACCGCAAAAGCACCGTGGCAGTCGCGTGCCTGTGTGCTGCAAACTCGCCGCATCTGGGGAAGGCGCCTCTAGAACGTCATTTGCGGCGGGTAGGCGCGCCCCATCCTGGTTCAGATCGCCTCGTCCCAGAACAAGCCCGCCGCATCCCCCACCACCACCATGTCAATGCGCTGGTAGCCATGTCGTTTGTGGTCGAGTGAGTCGATCCATCCAGGAAAAACACCGGCCGGCCCCAGCTAACACTGCCCCAGCCAAGTGCGCCGGATTGACAGCCAGCTCGATCGGCTGCAGCTGTCCACGACAAGCTCTGGCAGCTTCTCCATCACCGCAGAAGAAGCCCATGACCCCGCCAAGACCAACCGCATTGCCCACCTGCAGACCCTCATCAAGTCGCTCTCCACGACCGCATCGTCCAAGCACACCCTGGTCCCTGTCGCGAGGATATTCGAGGCATTGCAGCGCGCACACCTCGCCACCACGCGCGAGGATGCAAGCTATGAACACGAGCTGGAATGGCTTCTCGTGAGCAAGGCCACGACGCAGGCCTACGGACAGGTCCTGAATACCATACTCGAACAAACCATTCCTCTCGAGGACGATCTGTGGTACTGGGACGACGTCCTCTCCACCTACAGCTTTGCCGGCTTGTACTCTGTGCAAACATCGCCCCTTCGCCTGTGGAGGTGGTCGCAGGAGATATACCACGATGTGCGCTCAAGAGGCCCCCAGGTGGCCAATAGCTGGAGCCAGTTCTACGGCCTAGTCAAGGATGCCGTGCAGGAGCGGAGCATTGCCGATATCCAGCGCAGGGTGGTAAGCCCACTAGCACTGGTGAGGAACGAGGGCAGGAGAAAGCGAGCGGCTCTTAGGAAGATCCGAATCATCAATGCAAATGCGCTGGGTGTATTGCTTGGAGAAGGGTTGGGGAATGAAAAGTATATCCATCACAACTTGCAATTGCACTCTGCTGACGTTGACCAGCGTACACGACGATGGCACGCAAACACCCACCCTGCTCGGCACCCAGAACGGGCAACGGTGGAAGAGCGTCATGTCCAAGAACATTGCCCTCCTGGACGCCGTCATCCAGACGGTCAACACTGCAGAGCTTTCGGTCGATAAGTTCGACGACGCTGTCACTGCCATCACTCAGAACGACCAACTCTACTCGCTCCACGAACCGTCTGGCCAACGCGTCGCAAACACACTCAAACCAGCAGAAGTCGCAGAGCGTCTGCACTACCTGCTCGAAACTGCCCTACCCACCTATACTGCCAACTTCAATGCTGTTGTCAAAGCAAACGGTCGACCCTCGCGCCTGATTCGCTATTGGCTCCCTGCAACCCTACTGCTGGTATCCTCGACCACCATCTTGCGCATTGTTGTCAATCGCAAAGAAGAGCTCCTGACATGGATTCGCGAGTTGGGACAAACGGTAATCGACTTTTGGTCAAACTGGGTCATTGAGCCAACCAAACGCATCATCGGCACGATTCGCCACGACGAGGAAAGCGAGGTGTCCATCATGAGCAAGCGCAGTCTGGAGTCTGACCGTGCCAGTCTCGAGCGCATGGTGGTAGACTTTGCCGTCAAAAACAGCGAGAGCCCGCCATTAAACGAGTCGCAGATTGCGGACATCAGGGCCAAGGTGCGAGAAGGCGACCTGACCACGGTTCTCAAGTCCTACGAAAAGGACATCCAGAGCCCGGTCCGAGGCGCCATTGTCGGCAATCTGGCCAGCGCACTACTCATCCAGGTCCAGAAGACAAAGGTCGACGTTGAAGTGGCCATGAGCGGTATCGACAGCATTCTCAAGAGCCAGGAGTTGCTTTTTGGTTTCATCGGATTAACGCCCGGCGTGCTAGTCAGCATCGGCGTCTATCGATGGCTTCGAGGCGTGTTGAGCAGCCGCCGAGGCGTACAGCAGTGGGCTCGGCAAGGCCGCATGCTGCTCATCCTGCGCAACATTGATCGCATCCTCAGTGGCGCAACGCCGACGGAAGATGGTGAGATCTCGTACAAGGATCATGGCCTGCTCCTCTGCGAGGTGCACCTCCTGCGACAAGCCGCCAGCGGCATCCTGCCGCGCCGCATATTTCATGATTTTTTGGTGGAGATTGACGAGCTGGTCGACGTGCGAAGCGGGCTGCAGCGGCAGCAAAAAGTAGTTGAGCGCATAAGGTGGGCGTACTCGAAGTGGTTTATCTGAGCTAGACGCTCCTTGGCAACCAGGATAGTCCCATGTCAAGGTATCCATGATGAGCCGACATGGCTGGCCGACTCGAATGCAAACCATTTGTTCCCAGCGTGATAATGCACCATGTTTCACATGTGTGGTGACGGCAGCCATGGCCGAGTCGAGGCAGACGGACGCGCAGTCGCCACCAAGCCACCTCTTGTCGCCTTGTCGCCTTGTCGCCGGGTTGCAGGTGACAGTGACGGAGGTGTGAGCCCGTGCGGACAATTGGCGCTAAAGTCCAACGTTGGCACCGCCGTGGGAAAGGCTTCCCTTCCAACGCCGTTTACTTGCAGCCTGCTGTCGACCAAACACCCTCACCTCGCACCTCGTCCCAGTCTGGCCCGTCCGCGTCTCTGCCTCCAACTCCGACCCCGCCTACCTCGCCGCCGCCTTCTCGCCCGCGACCGCCTACCAAGGCCAGCTTCCACGTTCCCACTCCCCAAGCAGCGGGTGCTCACTCCGCACTCGACCCTCGCCCACGACGACGCACACGGCATCCCTCGACCACCATGGCCGGCTCCAGGAATTACGATTTCCTTGTAAGCTTGTCCCCTCTGCTCGCCGCTTCTCATGGCCCCAGCATCCTTCTCCTCGCCCCCACACTCGCTGCTGCACTACGAGCACCCCTCCACCGCCTATACACCAGACCCACTCACTAACACCATGTTCCCTCCGCCCGCATAGATTAAACTCCTCCTCATAGGCGACTCGGGAGTAGGCAAGTCATGCTGCCTGTTGCGCTTCAGCGAAGACTCGTTTACGCCCTCGTTCATCACCACCATCGGCATCGACTTCAAGATCCGCACGATTGAGCTTGATGGCAAGCGCGTGAAGCTGCAGATATGGGATACTGCGGGCCAGGAGCGCTTCCGAACCATTACGACGGCATACTACAGAGGTGCCATGGGCATTCTGCTGGTGTATGATGTTACAGACGAGAGAAGCTTCAACAGTACGTCCATGTCATCGTTTCCTTGGAAGCTTGCCTGCATCGTCTGGAGCAGCTCTAGCAAAGCAACAAGAGGCACGACTAACAGAGCCATGACCAGATATCCGCACATGGTTCGCCAACGTTGAGCAACACGCCACCGAGGGCGTCAACAAGATCCTTATCGGCAACAAGTGTGACTGGGAAGAGAAGCGCGCCGTCACGACAGAACAAGGACAGGCCCTCGCTGACGAGCTCGGCATTCCTTTCCTCGAGGTCTCGGCAAAGAGCAACATCAATGTTGACAAGGCCTTTTACAGCCTGGCTGGCGATATCAAGAAGCGGTTGATTGACACGGCGAGGACAGACCAGACGACTACGCCAAAGGTGGATGTAAGCGGACAGGACGGTGCAAATGCAGGCATGGGTGGAAAGTGCTGTTAAGTGTTGAGGCAAAGGACGAGGAACAGCAAAGGGCGCACATGTTTTGCGAGTTGGGATACAAGAGGCGGTTCTGGCGACTCATGCCATCTTGAAGAAGTGGGGAGGGAACAAGAGGCGGGCGGTGACTGGCCATGCAGACGGCTGGCACGTTGGCAACTTGTTTCTGGCCATGAGAAAGAAGGGACTGCAACAAGGCTTTTTTTCCGTCATGATATATATGGCTCCGATGGTAGGCAAAGTTGCTTTTTGGCTATCATCACTTTTTGCCCCCCTTTACGAAGACTTTTTTTGTTTTGGCGTTTTTGAGAGAGAGAGAGAGAGAGAATGGCAGTATTAACCTAACTGTTTCAACCATTACGTATTGTAATGCCAAATCTTGTATATGCACACAACCACACTTGTTTGTCATGAGCATCTACGTTTCTTCCACACGTACGCGTCATACATGTGTGTTTTCCCTCTCCCCCATCTCTCTCCCTCTCACACGCACAACTCCGTCGATACACTTTCCTCGTAAACATTACCATTCAAGCTTACTACCACGTGCAGCCTAGAAAAACGCACACCACCCAATATACATGGCGGCCAGATTGTGCGGATCCCTCGCCATGGCAATCAGCGCCTCGACGTAGCCCTCGACGCTCAGCGGCACGCTCTCGCCCTTGAGGTACCCATTGACCTTTGTGCGCGTAATATCCAGCACCTCCTGCGGCGTATCCGGGACACCCGGAATTTTCTTCCTGCGCTTGCCGCCGAGGAAGTCGGCCGTGGGATCGTGGACAAAAGTCTCGAGAATGGTGATGAGCGTGTCCTCGTGCTGGCGCAGCAGCTTGTACGTGAGCTCTGCGGCGGCGCGAAACGGGCCTTCGACGCCGTGCGGGCCCATGGCATCCACCATGTTGTGTGTGAGACGGAAGGGCACCAGCTCGGGCTTCTCGAACGTCAGGCCCTTGTCGAACAGGCAGTTGAAGTCGACGTGGAAGGTGCCGCCGTCGCCCTGCTCGAGCAGCACGTTTTCGCCGTGGCGGTCGCCCAGTCCCAGCACGTGGCCCACGATACTCATGACGGCGCACGAGCGCGTGTAGCGCAGGCGCGCGGCGAACCAGGCCTCGGGCTCGGGAAACGTTTCGACGAACCATTCGTGCAGCACCGGGGGGAACTTGCCGAGGATGCGCTCCGTGAAGATGGGGAGCTTGGACGGCGACGACGCCGCTTCGTTGAGCAGCATGCGGATCTCCGTGTAGTTAATCGACACGTTGCGTTGGCGGTAGAAGCGTAGGATGATGTCGCGCATGGGCTTGAGGCCTTCGACCCATTCGATGGTTCCGCACTCTTCGTTCAGCGGCGTCACGGCATACGTCTTGATGTACAGGCGCCGCTTGCTCGACTCAATGTCCTTCTGGAGCGCCCGGTTGATCATGGCGTTGAATTCCATGAGCCGTTGGTCTTTTCGCAGATCGTCTTTTGGCTTGCATAGCAGTCCGTACGAGCGGCCATCCGAGCCACGAGCATTGAGCTTGCGTGGACGTTGGAGCGATGACAAGACCAGCACGTCGTCGTCAAACGAGTGTATCGTGATAGCGTCTGCAGAGAACGGGTTGTAGCGGCGAATCATCTGGCTGTCGTTGCCTACCGGTAGATTTGGAAGAAGGTTGGCCTCGATTGGGACCACCAGTTGAGTGGGCAAGAGTTTGTGACTGAATCCCAGGTCTTTTGCCAGACTCACACGGGAAACTCGCGCTTCAATCGGGGCATCGCAAGCGGCCAGCAGTGCGTCCGTAAGCCGCTGTCCTTGGATGATGAGGTTCCTGAGGTCGAGAGATGCTCCCTTGCGCTTTGACACGTCCTTCTTATTGTTAGCTGAATCCTGACCTTGACCAGGTCGACGACTTACGCGTAGTTTCTGCAATACTACCGCACCACGGCTCCGGCGTTCGTCCTGCGTCGAGTGAAGAACAGCCAGTAGAGCCCATAGCGACTGCTGTGGATACGACGAAGCGACTCGTAGAATGATTGTCTGAAGAACATCCCAGACGTTCTTGTTCGGATGGCTGATTCGTGTTATGATTTGCGGGAACGCCGTGTACCACGAGAAAGCGGGCATCCGGTCGGTAGCATATCGCTTGATATATGAGTTGATGAGATCAAGATAGTTGATGCGATGTTCATGAAACTCTTTATCTCTTGCCGTTCGCGGTTGCATGTTCATGACTTCCATGCCCATGTCTAGCCACAGCGTAAGTATTTTGGGCAAGGTTTGGTAGTAGTATTTGGTTCCATAGACCGTGGAGCGGACAAAGTTCTCAATGACCAGCTTGATCAGGCTTCCAGACAGGTATTCTGGACTCTGCTTCGTAACCGGTTGTTGCTTCTCAGACTCCAGCAGCTTCAGATACCATCTTCCTAGATAGTAGTGACCTTTGTCCCATCTAGGGTATGTTTGTACGCCAGTCACGTACTCTTCTTTGAGAGAAACAGCTTGTGTCTGACCTGCGCGATCCAGCCATTTTGCAAGCAGCAACTGAGCATGGCACTTAACCTTGTTCATTGCATGCTCGTCTCCTCGACCAGCAGTGGTAACAGAGACATTGATGGGCACTGTTTCGTCTTGCTGGAATGCATTGCTATCGATCGCACCCCGTAAATTTTGGATCGCTTTGCGGTGATGACCCTCTTTCCACAGCAATTTCGAGTATTCAATTTTTGAAGCATTATCGCCCAGGCGTTCGGCATGAAGTACAGAGTTGAATGCGGTCGTCATAAAGTCGCCCTTGCGAGCAAGTCTTCCGGTCGTGAGCCACGCAGATGCAATATCCAGTTTTGTGAACTCGATGCTGCTATCAGTCAGCACACCTGTACAATGATATTCAAACGTTGAACATACCGAGAAAGCGTCATCACAGCGCGACGGATCCCCAAAAGGTATTGCTTGTCTGAGGTGTAGGCCCCGATAATGTCTAGCCGCCGATCGAGGTTCGCCAGGAGAACTTCACGTCCCATGGCTGCTCCAGTACCCGTACCACTCACAGCCTCGATTTCATACAGCGCGTGGAGCTTGACTAAATACTCGTGCGATGCCTGCACAGAAGTAGTCGTTGATGGCGTCAAGCTCTTCGCCACGAGCTCTCGCAGCTGCGCAATGATGCGTTGGAACTCGACGACTTTGTTCTGACGAAGTGCCAAGAGTGCTTGACCTACGCCAACGTTGAAATTCATAAAGGCGTTGGTGTCTGCACTATGTGAACTGTTGAGGAGACGCTCGAGTTGTTCCCATTTGCCAGCTGACCAAGCTGCCTCAGCGGCAAAAGGTAGCGTACTGCTCGAAAACGATTCGTTAGCATGGAAGCCATCCACATAGTTGAGAATTGAATCTGGAATGTATGTTAGCCAGCCTTCTGATGAAATACGTATTTAATCGTACCGTATTGGCCAGATTCCTTCAGACACGTTAAGAGATTGACCTGGGTCTCGACGTCGTTTGGCCTCTCAGTAAGCGCGATCTCATACCAGCTTTGAGCTGCTGTCCATCGCCCGGCCTTGCGATCCTCGATGATCTGCTGTTCTGGATTGAGCACTTTCAGGTGAGCTGATATTCCTTCAATGCTGTCCGGCTCGTCAATGTGGGCGTAAATCATTTGCAGGTGTTGCAGTAGTTCGTCCTTCTCTACAAAGGGCTGCTTCGATTCTGCCTTCAAGTCTCGTTGTTGGCGATAGTACTGCTCCCAATGGAACAGGGCGCGGGCATATGAACCGCATTCAACAGCTCTTCGAGATATTACCTCTGCGGGTATAAGCTGGAGTATGCCTTCCACACGACTGACCTGCTTTATAGCAGTCATCTCGTCATTCTCATGAATCCCACGTCCTGTCTTTCCTGCCATTACTCTGGCGTCCGATAGCGATTTTCGCTTCTCCTGTAACCACAGCGAGAGGTAGTCGAGCGTCTGGAACACATTCTGCCAAAGGTCAATAAAAGCCTACATGTGACATGCTCGAGAAACTTGCCTCACTACATTGCTTGATGGTCGAAGCCTCAAGCTGTTCCGATGTGCGCAGATCAGCTTGGAGTACTTGTAAAAGTTCCTGGCCAACATGCATCATATTCTCGTCATTGTCAGAGACAATAACGTTCAGAGCTGCAAAAGGAAGGATAAATGTCGCGATGGAAAGATCATAGCCTCTGATGATTCTAGCCAAGACTGGAAAGACCATCTCAACATTAACACCTTGTCCTTTCCGCAGCAAATCGTAGACGAAGGTCTGTAGCCAGGTCGCGTGACTAAGCTTTGGGTGGAAAATAGGGTAGTTTGCACCCTGGTACTGTAAGGCGGGATTCATGTTGACAGAATATTTCGAATCGAGAAAGGGCGTCAATACGGTCCTCACATCTTCTGGAATGCTGTTCCAGCGCTGTGCTTCCGTACTGCTCTGAGATGACCGAGGCTTCGCTCCACGAAGAGCACTGAAGCCACAATGCTTCAGCATTTCCTGCATGACATAGGCGATCCATCCTTGTGCCTTTGCGTTTGTGGTTGAAAGGAAAACTTTGACAAGGACCTGCTCAAGAAGTAACGCCACAAAGTCAATGTCCTCGTCTCTGCGCGAAAAGTTCGACAACATCAACACGCGCTTCTTCTCACGAACCGTTTCCACCCGGTATGGATCAAGACCACCTATGATCCCAAGACACTGGGCACAAAGTATAGTGATATCGGAGTGGTCTTCGGAGAATCGAACGCTAGCATCAAGGAGAGACCTGGTCAATGCTGCGAGGACCGGAGGTCGTTTTTGACCAACCACCGACTGATGCAACTCTTGCTGGTGTGCATCCAAAAAGGGCACGAGCTCTCTTAGCGCTTGACGAACTACGACCGAGTTTTGATCTTTGCACCGACTGCTGAAGGCGTGAAAAACACCGATTGGCGGTAGCATATCCTTGAACTTTGCAAATTCTCCCTCGATTTTGGACAACATTGGAATTCCGGCTAGCGAAGGAAGGTACTCTATCATGGATCTGAGCTGCGTGTTGTGCTGTGCAATAATATTTCCAATGGTTTTGTGAGCCTTGGTCTGAGTTTCTGATGAGAATAAGGACCAGTGTTGCACGATCAATGCAAAAGTTTGTTCGACAACCAGCATTGTCTCTTCCGGATCGAGGGCCGATAGGAAAGCCGACCAGACATTGAATGTGTCATCGCAGAGATCAGGATCTGCCATGGCTGACTGGAGACAAGCGCGAATCTGAGGCAAAGCCCCATTCACGCTGTACTGAGCAAGACTGATGAGATCACCAATGGCAGCTATGCATCTTTTCCGTTCAGGCATCGTATGCCGGACTGCCTTTCCGGGTGAACTCGGTGTCTCGATAATGTTGGAAAAGTATGCTATGATGCCCAGGATATGTGTTTCGCAAAAGGCATCAAGGTTCTTGGTTTTGGATGTCGATTTGCGAGGACCGGATTTGGTTTCTGGGGCAAGTGTGGCAAGTGTGGTGAACGCATTGTAGAATGGCTTCTTTCTTACGCCTTCTTGATCAGCAGCCAGCATTAGTATCTCAATAGCAACCCCAGTTATATCCAGCGCGACCCAGGACTCCAGCCTGTTGTTGTTACCGTCGCGTATAGCGGGCTCGACGGCAGCTAACGTCTCCATTGCAGTACGCTCAACGTCAGCAACAGGTTGTGACAGGAGCAAGGCTAAGATCTTGGCCAGATTGACTCTTGGATACGTCAATACGTCGATGACGGAGGCCTTTCGCGCTTGAGCAATCTTTTCAATGATATCTCTTCTCTTACTCAGTACGAGATGAGGAAGCGTGTCCGACTGGGTTTGTACGAGGAGTTGACGGACGCTTTGCTCAGTCAAATCTGCCAATTGCTGTGCCTTCTGAGGTTTGTTGATGATGTCTCTGATGACCGAGAAGCCAATGACTTTCCAGTAGGGACTTATCAGCTGCATCGTGTCCATGGAATATCCCTTGGCAATAGACTCCAGCTCACGGTAGGCCATACCGCACACCAAGGCATTGGGGTGACCAAGGTACTCGATGAGATGGTGTAATATGATCGGAAGCTCTAATTCACCACACGTTTGAGCAATTCGACCGTAAGCCATGATGAGTGTCTCCTGGTCGGACAAAACATCTCGCTTTGCAAGCGCATCGAGAAACTCTATAGTTGACCTCCGATTCTTTTCGCGGGTACTTTTCGAAATATCATCTCGTAGGAAGACCATCAGAGAACTTGCAGCCGCAAGCTTTAGTTCTCGAAGTGATCTGCTCATACACGCAAGCAACCATTGCCCCAGCTCGCAATTCTCGAGAGCCAGATACTCAGAGCCTGAGATGTGATTGTAGACACGGCCGATAGCCACAGCCATGAGAATCCTCGATTGTGACGATGCATGGAATAGCGGTTCTTTGGTGATTACAAGCATAGCGGCAATTGCATCTTTCCAGTTTTCTGCGCCATCCTGGATATTCCAATAAGCAGCTTCATCGCGTGCTTTCTGGATGTTGGTATCGCACAAAGCACAGTGTAGTGTCTGTATGGAATGTGGCGTAGATCTAGGCTGCTCCAGTGAACGGGAGCCGGCGCAGGCGATTTTCGCCAATGCCCTCAAAATATCCTCTTGTACAGGTGCGTTTTGCTGCTCACCATCTGGCATTGAAGAATACCTCGCTCTGTCAAAGTAAGTATTGTATAAGTAAAAGGTAATATCAGCTTACTGAATGATGTTGTGCAGATTAGACAGGTTGAGCACAGGCGAATCTTGGGTACTGCCATTCAATGTCATCACAAGCTGCTCGTAAGTAGACTGGTTAATGTCTTCGGTAGAGTCTGGTAGTTTTTTTCTTCGCTTGGCTGGTCTGCTTTCTTCACCTAGATTCAAAGCTCGAAATGCTTTTACAGTCGACGCTGACTCTTCAGAAAGTTGAGCATCAGAAAAGCTTCCCGTCTCGTTCTCGCAAAGCTCTTTTCGTAGATCTGCAACGTGTAGAGGCCAAGCACCAGGCGACGTCCAGAGGCAAAGTGCCAGCTTGATCCAGTTAGCTAGGAAAGACAATTCGGTGCCAGTCGCATACCTGCAAGTCTTTGTGGAGTTTTGTGAAATTTTCAGTGTCTTGGAAGGACCTGTTAATGCACCCTTCGAGCTCGTTCTGAACAACATATCTGCCTGCATCTTCTCGTCGCCGCGGGGTAGACACGTCACTGAGTTGAGAGCTGAGAATACTTCGTAAGCGGGTGAAAATCGATGCGACTCGGATCTGCACAGCTTCTGCTGGAGGTGACGTAGCTAGGCTTTCAAGAAGCCCTGCAATACTATTGCTGAGCGCCTGTGCCATCTTCAATGAGACTGGCGACCGGTTTTCGGATGCAACTGAAGGCATGAACAATGATTCTACCAACTCTAGGTATACGAGCGTAACCTCATCGTAGATTGTGCGTCTCCCAGAGCTTATCGTCCAACGCCGGAAATGTCGCCACAAAGCCTGCATGCTGTCCATAATCCAGGGCAGATGGTGCTCCATAGCAGCCATTTCTACAGGCGCCTTGCCTCTGCGTTGAATGGTATTGGCCACTGCAAGCAGGAGACAGAAGCCAACGTGAATAGCTCCGTGATGGGACGGCATGGCGCGTTGTAAGTCATGGGGTAGTGCAACGAATTGCTGACTTTCCGGCCAGGCTTCATTGATAGCGCTTGACGGTGGCAGAACTAGGCGGAAAGATGATATTGGTAGTGCAGTTGGGTTGCTGTTCAACGTCTCGAGTTCGGAAAGAATGCCTAAACATGATTAGTAGAGTATACCAAATTGCCGAGCAAATCCCTCACATTGAATACAGAATCTGTAGAGCTGCAGCACTCTTGTAGCCGGACGCCACAGCGCAGAAGTTTGCACCAATGCGTTAAGACAGAGATGTAAAAGCTGCTGAACATGCTTATGTACGGGTTGGAGTGTCGCATGAGTCAGCAGGCCAAGTAGCTTAGGATACAACCAGAGGAGGAGGGGAGGTCCAGGAATACTCTCGTCGTCGCCTTGTTTGACGCTCAAGAGCAGGTGTGGCTTCTGTTGCAAAATAAACGTGAGTGCCGCAATGCTGTCAATGCCCTGCTGCCTTTGCTGATCTTGGGCAAACGGGTCCTCTTTGAAAAGGCCTTCAAGTCCTGCTTCGGCAATTACACATATGAGTGCGACAAGCTGTGGGTCAGGCTCATCCGTATTTGGGTGTTGTAAGAATTCTTTGACCAGCTCGCCAAACGTGACTTTGGTGGCTTCATCCCGCTGCGCATGGATATTGGACGCATTATGAACGATTTGGGCCGCGATGGTCGACGGCGGTGGAACATTGTTTGGATGCCCATTTGGTATGGGTGGCGGGGCCATGCGTTGTGTCGAGCCCCCGCCTTTGCGGGCCATGATGGATGGAAGGTTACCACTAGGGCATGACTTGATGATATGGAAGGGTAGAGCGCGGTTCCAGGTGCGAGTAGGATGACGTGCTAACCTAGGCTTTGCTAGGGTTTCCCACACTTAGGTCCTTGTTGGAGAACGTTTGGAGTCTTAGAAGATGGTGCTTGTGACTGAGGTGGCGTGTGAGTTGATCTTGAAAGGTTCCTGTCTAGCCTTTGCTGTCAATGGTACTTGAGGGCAGCGTGGTAAACCGTTCCAATTTTGGCATTCGGTTGTAGAGTTGTCGTTTGTTTATCTTAGTGAGTGATGGTGCGTACTAGAGAAGGACGTGGGCCGATCGACGTGAGGCGCGTGCCAGACAATTCACGTAGTCACGGGACCCCGCTAAGCCCTTGTCTCGGGAGAGAGCGCTGCTCCGCAACTGCACCGCATCATCGACCTTCACACCACCGAACGAAGTTGAGACGCCACAACGCGATCCGAATTCTTGTGGCCGAGAGCGCGACACATTTACATCGAACCTATAGTTCTCGAATACCTGCTCGCCCGGGCCTTGCATTCACAAACCGAAGCCATGCCAGGGCCCTTCACATCCAAGTCGTTTAGCGCCACACTGCCCAACTCGCTCGCAGCGCGGTACCGCAAATCGCTGCAAAAACACCCTTTCCTCCTCTTCGGGCTACCGTTCCTCTCTACAATTGTCCTGGGCTCCTTCATGTTGACACCCGCCACGGCGCTGCGATACGAGCGGTACGATCGCAAGAACCAGCAAATCACACAAGAGCAGGCAATGGGCCTAAGAGGGGAGCGGAGGAAGGTCAACATGCGCGATGAGTATTACGTGCGTATACTGCCGATGCAGATGTTCAAGAGGCTTGGGGCTGACAATGCAACAGAGGCTGCAGGCGAAAGATCTCGAAGACTGGGAGCAGAGGCGTGTTAAACGACTTCCAGGCGAGCCGGACGGCACACTCGTATAAACATCTCGCTACAGATATTGTAGAGCGTGTATCTCAGTCGTAAATGAGGCACGTGAAGCTCTTATTTATGCAACATACCATAACGCAGCCGCACCGCACTCAATTTCCATGGACACAGTCATAACGGTAGAATTTGTTGCAGTTGCAGCAAAAGAAATCACTCGCTCCGCCTTCGCAAAATGATCCATTGCCACACGAGACACCTGGAAAGAGCAAGAAAGAGAGAGCTCGAGAGTGTGCGCTTAAAAGCATAGTCATATTTTTTAAGCTTAAAATAAGTTCAGACAACCATTGAACGTCTAAAGCACTAGGCTGCGAAAGTGACTACCACAGTTGCCGAGGTTTTCTCTTCCGGTCCCATCAAAGGCCGTTTCTTCACGAGGCGAATTCATACAACCTTGTATGTAAGCCTAGTCCCATATACACACAAGAATGTCACCTTTCAAACTGCCATAAGCGAGCAAATATAGTGTGTATATGGATTTTCAAGATTCAACTATCTATTCTCATTTCAACATGAACTCGCGCGACAATTGTAACTCGCGATTCTCGATCCAACCATCGGGATATATACAATGCAGCGTTGCGACAGTATGCGCCGATGTAAACTAAAGAAAAAGGAATCTCCTCTCCATCATAGCCAAAGATACAAAGTGAAGGCTATGGACATAGCATGCAACATTGAGACTAAAAGGAAAAGGGTAAAGAAAGAGGTATATGCCAGAGAGATGCGTCGAGACTCGTGAGTCACTGTGAAGAAAAGCGCCATGAACACCACCTATAATATGTGCCCAATGCCTGCAGGAAAGGAGGAAACAGAAAGCCATGCCACAAGACCCCACGCTTGCTCAGGGGACATGTTAACGAAAAAATGGAAGCCTTGAACCGTGCGCACATTACTCAATCGAACATCCACTGACAGTGACAAGCATCTGCTGGATCAACACGTTTCTGCATCTGGGGAGCGCTTTGACGTTTGGTTTTTGGACCTGGTGAGCTGGTTCCGCTAGGCTGAGCAGCGAGGAACTCCTCGTAACTCGGATCTGACTCTTGCAGCCATATTCTGATCGGACTGTCGTTTGGGCTGGGTGCTGGGGTGATCTGTCCATTATCCAGTAAGACCATTTGTTGGCAGTAGGGCTGCGGTGAGTTGGCAAGGCGGCGCTCTTCAATCTTAACGGTACGTGGGTAAGGTGGCATGCGTGGCGGAGAATTATCAGGGGGTGGTGCATCTCGTGCTTTGACCTGGGAAGGCGAGGGAGTCGGGTTTGTTTTGGCAGACGGTGTGATGTCGACTGTTTTCACGTCGGTTGTTGTTGCTGTAACAGTCAAGGCCTCAATTGCGACAGTGTCCGAGACGGATGAAGTGGGGGTTGGCCATTCGGTAGGAAATGACGTGAATGACGCTGCAGTCGAGTTGTCCTGCACATAGATATAGCCTTCAATGTACGTCTCATTCCAGAAGCAGTACCAAGGATAGTCACCGGGCTTTACCTCGAAACGTTGTCTGTATTTTGAGTTTTGTCGTTTCGCGATTGTTGATCCGAGATTGAGTTGCTCTGGTGGTAGAATGACTAGCTTGTCGTATCGAGCGGAAAAATGATAAGCTGGTCCGTATGACTTGAAGTCCAAGTCGAGCACAAGCTCCATTGGCTGTTTGTTTAGTTGTGGGGTCTGGAGGCCGTAGAGGATGGAATTCTTTGGCACAGAAGGACCGGGGCCCAACGACGCCACTTGTACAGTGTCGCCGCCAACGACCGTTTCATTAACCGTTATAACAAGGGGCGCAAACGTCATTTTGCATGACCATGCGGCGAATTGGTTCGCCTGCGTCAGGCATCCTGGGGTGCTCTCTTGCGGTATGCCCATGGGAAGTGCAAAGGGGCCGGTGGGTATTGAAGACATGCCGGATGGTTTTGAGATGGGGACGGCGTCAAACAGGGATCCATTTTGTCCAGTGACCTGTGGTTGGCTGATTACGGTCAGCAAATGCATCTTGTTGAACGATACGAAAAACTTACGCTTCTTCATGTTGGTGGCGATGTTCTTCCTCTTTGTCTTTTTTGCTTTGATTCTTGGCAGCAAAGGTACCAATTGCTGATCCCAGGGCAACAGCAAAGATTATAATGAGCAAAAGGACTATCATAGCGATTCCCATTGGTATTTTTCCCCATAACTTTCTCTTACGCCAATTCACTTTATCGGCAGTTGGTTCCATCTTTTCTGACATGGGATTTTCGTTTGTCAACAAGGATGCGGAGGACGAATCAGAAGGTTCAGCCGGGACGGTGCCATTGCTTGGAGCGGTAGTGGAGTTGGTAGGTGCTACACTGCCAGTCTGGGTTTCTGGTCTTTGAGGCGGCAAACGGGCAGGTGTAACAGAAGGCAGCAGAGGAGCAGCAGCAGTAGCGGGGAGGGCTGGGGCAGACAGCGAGACAGGGCTCTGCGGCGATACAGGGGATGGCGGAGTATGGAAGGGATCTTCTGGGTCGACTTGCGCGGGTGCGGGGACTACACGCGACGCGCTTGCCTCGGCAGCCAATGATGCCTTTGTTGGACCCTCCTCTGGATATCTCGAGTATGGTGGAAGTTGTTCCGTGTGGCCATCCGGTCCGATGATATCCTGCTCCTCGCCGTCAGGCCCAAGCACTCGATGATAGCCATTGTTGAGGCCCGGGAATCCAACGGGAATAGCCGCCTGTACCTGGGGCACCGCCGGCTGTGCAGGCTCTTCTGGCCCTTCTTCATCCACTATTCCGCTCTGCGAGTACATGGCGTACGGGTGAGTTGGCCGTTGCAAGGACAAGGATCGATGCGGTTGCCGTTCTGTTGAGCTTGTTGCCACGCTCAGTGGCCGGGCCATGGAAAGCTGCGGATACATGCCATAGGGGTGGCTGGGACCGGTCTCAAAGGGGTTTTCCGAGTTGCTCGTTGTCGCGAAAGACGCAGTCGAGTCCACCGAGTCGCGATGCGAGTGTGACAGAGGCGAGCGGTGGCTGGGTCCCCTGTTGAGCGGCGATCGGATATCTTGCATTGTGGGGTCGTACACTTTGGCGGTGCTGTTCCGCGTTGCTGTCCGACGCAAATCGCTGTTGTTGGGCTTTGCAGTGGACGCTTGTCGCTGCGGCGTGGCTATCCGATCGTGGTCCTGGCGGTCGCTGTGCCACGTCTCGGGGGCGTTGGCTGGCCGAAAGCCATCGGAGACCGAGGGCATGAAGTCTTCCTCATTCGGATCGATTTCGTGGTCATCGTCGAAGACGTCGGGGTTGCTCAGCCGTCGCGATGGCTCGTTGTCGTCACTATTGCGTCGGTCCATGACGCCGAACGGTCGTCCCTGAGAGCCTCAGAGGCCCTGGCCCCCCTGTCTAATTTTCCCAAAGGCGATGTCGTCGTATTTTCGAAAGGCGTTCAGGCAGAAGCGCGCTGCGTAGCGATCGAGGTGGTGCGGGTAGCGAGCGTGGTGCTGGTTGGTGCGTGTATCGTGTCGTGAGAGGTTCGAGGTGGGTGGAGTGGAGAGAGGGCGCATCGGGCAGGTTTGGAACTTGGAAGTCTGAGACGCCACTAGTCCCAAAGCAACCGGTTAGCACGAACACCCAGCCCTCCATCGCACATGCACTGGGCAAGCAACGCAATCAGGGACGCATGTCCTTGCCAATCCGTTTCCAGACTGCCATACCCAGGTCTGTTGCCCTGCCGTGTGCTTTGGGCATGCCAGTGTCTTTGTGTCTGCTTGGTGGATACCGCTACCGTGGCGCTGTTCCTATGCGTCTCAGCAAATAGATATTAATACACATGGCGGCAGCCCCTCCCGCTAGCAGTGAACTGGTGCTGGGTGCGTCCATTGCTGCTCCAACACATGCTTGACGGGGAGCGTGTCCCCGGGAGACTGTGGAGGCTGCGTGCAGTGTCCGGCTCTGATGCATGTGGTTTAGCGGCTCCGTGTTGATGGATGCAGTGTGCAAGTCGGTGTTGGTGATGTACTACATGTGTACAGTGCAGTTCGCAAGGGCGGGTGAGAGAGGGCGGCGTACAACGGCACTCGAACCGGGCACAGGCTTTTCTCATATGCACCTTGAGCCTCTATGTACGTCCTTGCCCCCGCATCACACGAGCACAGGATACAGCACCGTACATGGCAATTGGCAAGCGGCAAGGCGTGTGGCTGGGCAGCTGGTGCATTGCGTTGACGCTGGTCCAACCTTTTGGCCGAAAACTTTGCGGCGTTGCCCGGCATGTTTGGGCTGGGGCCGGCGACGCCACCTCTTTGTCCGCGTCTTTACATGTAGTGTGCCCAGCGTATCTATGTACGCCGATTCATGGCATTTGGGTGCGCTCGCACACGAGGCGCATGCACATGAGTCGGCGAGCATAACGACTTGTGTTGCTGCAATTCATCGCCGTACAAGAAGACCATGTGTTTGCGAATAGGGGCTGCGCAGTGTTTTCTTGTCCAAGGCTTGGCCTCACGCGCGTCTAGCGGGGCGCATGTTGACAGTCCTTGCAGATTAGTCGGGCGCACCCTTGGACGCATGCCATCAGCCATTTGCCATGGTTGCATGTTTCGTTGCTCGCTTCGCAAAACGCGCAGATACAGACGTTGTTGTTCCTGTGCGGAGTGCTCGCACGCCGTCTGTATGTGGGCGGTGTGTGAATCATCGTGGATGCCACGATCGACGTCTTGCCAATACCGCCGCGTAGATTGGCGACCCAGTGCTGACACGGTTCTGTGAGCGGTATTGCGTCGCTTCGTTGGCCATACAGACGGATACTGGCTGGCACCCTGGAGGTGTAACCGTTGGAGTTGCTGCCAGAGCGCAGGGCGTGGGGTCAATACCATGTTGAGACTCGGGTCGGGGCCTACCGCGCGCGCGCGTGTATCATGGCGCACATGGTGAGGCTGTGTCGTCGTCAGTGTCGAAACAGGTGTTTCTGCGAGGCGGTTGGTTGTGTTGCCCGGGCGAGGTCGAGGATGGCTGAATGGGCTGGATGGGCTGATTGTGGTTGTGCCTGACTAACCAATGTAGGTGGTGGTGCATCCCTGCGCGCCAAGACGGGCGCTGATTGGCCGTCGGGTACTTTTGCTCTGAGTAAACGGCACGCTGTCCGAGCATGCAGGCGGCCAGCGCAGGCAGCCCTGGAGCAAAAAAAAAGCAGCAATCTGGACAAACGCCGTGCCAGTGCCAGTGCCAGTGCCGCCATGATGCCATGCAGCTCTCCGCCATGTTTTGTTTTCGCGGGCGCTGGCGCGCTGCTTCGTATACTGCACAGTAGGCGTGCCGCGGCGTTGGCTGCAGGACCCTGGATTTTGCCAGAGAAAATCTCCCGACAACAAGGTCCTGGTTGAGCTGCCAGAGCCTGCACAAATCCCGTTAACGCCCCCTTATCGAGCCTGGCTAGCAGCATTGCCACTCAGGGATCGCCGCTACTACTCGGTGCATTTCTACTGTCGCGTACCATCTGGGTCGCGGGCTACTTAAACCAGCGGTGTGAACGCTCCTCTTTTGCCCGCACAATACCTTTCTGTTTCCTCCTCATTACCCCCCCAAAATACCCCCCCAACCATGGCTGCCCGTCCCTCCAACATTGGCATCAAGGCCATTGAGCTCTACTTCCCCAGCCAGGTACGTAGCACCCGCGCCAGCCGCCCGCCACAGCCTTTCCTTTTGCCTGCCACGCATCCCCACCGCGCCCTGGGCCTGTATCTAACCAGTCTCTCTGCAGTGCGTCGACCAGGCCGAGCTCGAAAAGTTCGATGGCGTCTCCCAGGGCAAGTACACGATTGGTCTCGGCCAGACCAAGATGTCTTTCTGCGACGACCGCGAAGGTGAGTGCCCGCCATTCGGCTGTGCCCGCCGCAAAGTGCTGACGCGCTGCTCCCACAGACATTTACTCTCTCGCCCTGACCACCGTCTCCTCGCTGTTCAAGAAGTACAACGTCGACCCCAAGACAATCGGCCGCCTCGAGGTCGGCACCGAGACGCTGCTGGACAAGTCCAAGTCGGTGAAATCTGTCCTGATGCAACTGTTTGAGGAGTCTGGCAACTACAACGTCGAGGGTGTCGACACGGTAAACGCCTGCTACGGCGGCACAAACGCCCTGTTCAACTCGATCAACTGGGTCGAGTCCTCTGGCTGGGACGGCCGTGACGCCGTCGTCGTCGCAGGAGACATTGCCCTTTACTCCAAGGGCGCCGCCCGCCCGACTGGCGGAGCCGGATGCGTGGCCATGCTTATTGGCCCCAACGCGCCAATTGTCATGGACGCTGGCCAGCGCGGTTCCTACATCAGGCACACATACGACTTCTACAAGCCCGACCTTACGAGCGAATACCCCATTGTCGACGGACACTTCTCCCTCCGCTGCTACACCGAGGCAGTGGATGCCTGCTACAAGGCCTACAACGAGCGAGAGAAGACGCTCAAGTCGCAGCAAAACGGCAACGGCGTCAACGGCAGCAGTCACCAGATCGAAACTGCTGTTGACCGCTTTGACTACATGGCTTTCCATGCCCCTACCTGCAAGCTCGTAGCCAAGTCGTACGCGCGCCTGCTGTACAACGACTACCTCGTCGACCCCTCCAACCCCATCTTTGCTGAGGTCCCAGCCGAGCTTCGCGACCTGGACTACGCCACTTCGGTCACGGACAAGACTGTCGAGAAGACATTTATGACCCTCGCCAAGAAGCGCTTTGCTGCCCGCGTCCAGCCCAGCATCCAGGTCCCAACCCAGTGCGGTAACATGTACTGCGGCAGTGTCTACGGCAGCTTGTGCAGCTTGCTCGCCAACGTCAACAGCCAGGACCTGCAGGGCAAGCGCATCGGCATGTTCAGCTACGGAAGTGGTCTGGCCTCGTCCTTGTTCTCCTTCACTGTCAAGGGCAGTACCGAGAGCATTGCCAAGCACCTCGACATTCAGAACCGCCTTGAGAGCAGGCGTGTAGTGGCCCCCCAGGTCTATGACGATGTGAGTTTTACCGACGGATCTACCTTGTTCTACAGACCCCATGACTAATGCATACGTGTAGATGTGCCACCTTCGTGAGCAGGCTCATTTGCAAAAGGACTTCACCCCCAAGGGAAACCCCGACACCATTGTTCCCGGAACATACTACCTTACTGGTGTTGACAGCATGTTCCGCCGCACATACGCGATCAAGCAGTAGTAGCCTGCGCGTCTGCCATGCCATATACCCCCATACCACGACTTATTTTCTGCCTTCGCTTGCATTCTGAGCATTTGCAGGAGCCCTCTTTATGATTCGACTTGATTCCAAAGTTTGTATCATTTTGTACTTTGCGCATGGGACGGAGATCCCACGTAGCAGGTCGCTGAGTTGTGGCGTGGTATCACGATTATTATGAAGGACGAGACGATGGAAAGGGAATGACGTGTATACTGTCTTAATACGTGGTTCGAGGTGGAGCATCAACGCCTTATATATAACGTATGTGGCAAGCGAGCGCCGCAGGTAAGCGAGCGCCGCACCCCACCAAACCTGCGCACCTCTCCTATCTCAACGAACAATGGCT
>NW_007360277.1:1746537-1775394 GCF_000359705.1 Exserohilum turcica Et28A
GCGTCAGAGAGGAGAGCGATCAGGTGTTAGCCGCCAGGCTTTGGCGCGCTGTAGTAGGTGCAGAGAGACTGGCCATAACTCGCGTACGTGCAAGAAAGATACTCTAGGTACTGCTTAATCTATTATGTTAATATGTAGTAAAACAACTATATTGTGGTGGAACTACAGGCTTATAGAGGTGCGCAGGTTTGGTGGGGTGCGGCGCTCGCTTGCCTGCGGCGCTCGCTTGCCACATACGTTAGTAATAATACAATGTTTGTACGTACTGCTTGGTTCACATGATTGTCCAATCCAGTGCCACCGGCAATGTCCGCGTTGGGAGCGGGCGGTTTGCAGCATCACGCTAAGCGCTGCTGGCCAAACTACGTGCGTTGTAGCTTAGCTCGTGTCGACGTTAGTGAGAACCTCGGTCCATTACTCAAAGCTCCGCGTCGCAGTTCCCGCCCCGCCCGCGACTCCAGCTTCAACATCCGAGAGGTTTAAATTCGTGAGACTGGAGGAACAGCTGCGTTTTTTGCCATTGTGCATTTCACATAAAAAGCTCTTGAATTGAAACATTTCATCACTCATCTATTATCCAATATGGGTCAAGAATCAGGTCCTGGCGTCGGCTTCGAGTTTCCACCTGTCGAGGTGTCGTGGTTGAAGCGCGATGTTCTGCTGTTCGCAAACTCCATCGGAGCTACATATCCAGATGAGTTGCATTTCCTCTATGTAAGTCCATGTCTCTCCATGTCATGCGGCACGATTAGCCAGCGTCTACGTTGTGCGACCATGGTTTGTCCATGTGAGATGAACAGCTTCTAACCGCAACATCCAGGAACTGCATCCCTCTTTTGCCGTATTCCCCACCTACGCCGCTATCCTTCCGTTCAAGCATACCGACCAGGAGGTCATTGATTTCTACGCGCGCAGCAACGCGACGCCAATTGAGGGCGTCCCCAAGTTCGACACCACGCATGTTGTCGACGGCGAGCGCAAAACGGAATTTCTCAAGCCACTACCCGTAACAAGCAAGGGCCGCAAGTTTGAAGTCAGGAGCAAAGTGTTGGGCGTGTACGACAAGGGCAAGCCCGGTACCGTTGTCGAGTCAGAGCACTGCCTTATCGACGTTGAGAGCGGAGAGACATACACCAGGAGTGTTGGCAGCGGCTTTTACGTCGGACAAGGAGGATGGGGCGGTCCAAAGGGTATGCACCAACCATGAAAAACGCTATATTCTTCCGTGTGAATGCTAACAAAAGGACGTGTCGCAGGCCCCAAGGTTCCCAGCTACCCGCCTCCCTCACGCAAGCCCGACCAAACGCACACCTTCCAGACCACGCTGGAAACCGCCCATTTGTACCGCCTCAACGGCGACTACAACCCGCTTCATGCAGACCCTGAGCCCGGCAAGAAAATGGGCTTCGGCGGCACCATTATCCACGGTTTGTTCTCCTGGAACATGGCTGCGCACGCCGTGCTCAAGGCGTTTGGCGCTAGCAAGCCCGAGAATCTCAAGGAGTTCCAGGCGCGATTTGCGGCACCGGTCAAGCCGGGTGACAAGCTTATTTTCGACATGTGGAAGATGGGCAACAAGGACAGCCAGGGATTCGACGAGATGCGGTTTATTGTGCGTGTGGACGGCGGCAAGACGGTGCTTACCAATGGCCGGGCGCTGGTCAAGTGTGAGGAGCGCCAGGACAAAGCCAAGTTGTAGGTCTATGTGTATATAACATGTAAACATTATTGAGCTATCATGAATTTGCTCATATAAAGACAAGTCTTCTATTCATCTCATATTTTTGATCGTTGACTGAACGCAAGCAGAACGAGGTATTCTATCATACACAATGCAACGGGTAAAGAACTCGAGCAGATTAACTAATGTGTCGACATCCTCGGTGTTGTCGTAAGAAACAAGCAAGTAGGATTCTTTTCCAAAGAATGGAAAAAGGTGATACTACAACTATATATCTACCTACCCAACTCTAGCACAGACACCAATCCATCACTATCCCGCATTGCGCATCACACGCATATACGCTGTAAGTAGCCTACATGCAAGCCTACCATCTAATAAGACGAATAAGGAACCAAGCGGATTCGCTCACTCACTCAATCTTAAACAAACCCCTCCTACCAAGCCCCTTACTCCTCTTCTCCGTCTCCTTCTCCTCAGGACACACCCTCACTAGCATCGCTCTCTATACATCCATGCATACACATCCCAGCTTCCCCATGCATCATCACACAACCCTTTGCAATCCAGCGCATAAACTGCACCCTCTACACAGATAGCTAGCACCGACCAACACCCTACAGCTAATCAAGTAACAGTTGGACAGGCAAGTAAGTAACTAAGTACATAACTAACTAACCAACTCTGAATACCAGAGATGTCAACAATCAAGCTCATCAAGCCGAGCTAACTTGATACAGTAATAGGCTAGCTTTTTTAGGCCTAATCATTACTATATCGCGTTAGCTCGGCTTGATGAGCTTGATTGTTGACATCTCTGCTGAATACACTCTGCATTGTACCTTGGATGCAAACGAAGTGAGTAAGTAAGTAACTAAGTAAGTAGGTAGGAGTATCGAGCTTGAATGTGTGAGTATGTATGTACATACTAGCTATATATATATATATATACAAACGCGCATAGATATGCAAACGTGGTGAATTATGTACCTACAATCTCCTCGCTCTTGCCTTGCCATGTACCCAGTACGTATTCAAGTCAGTAAATATAGTAAAAGAGAGTATAATGCCACACCTTTAGAAGGCCACCTACCTAGCCAATTTCACATGTTTGTAGCATGTGAGTGACATGGTTTTGGAATGGAATGGAATGGAATCTCGTTACTTCCCATACTGGTATATGCTTTATTGGGACTTTTATTATTCTACTAACGTACGTACTTGTAGTGCTTACGAGTTTTTTTTTCTTTCTTTTCTTTTTTTGGCAGCAGCAGCAGCAGCACTACCAACAACAACAACAACGACCAACGACAAAGAAGATAGATGCCCCATAACCAAGGCACACATCAAGTACACATACACATACACATACACATGCACATGTACATGCACACCACAATCCACAATCCATCTCTCAGCCCCAGCTTTCAAGTACTTACATACATACATACACTCACCCTCGGGCATTATCCCGCGCAATACAGTAAGCCGCGGGGTTTACCCTGTATCCTCCTCCTCCCCCCTCCTCAGTTCCATATATCTAATGTAATGTCATGTCATGTCATGTAATATAATGTAAAAATTTCAAATCGAGTCGAGTCGACGGATTCGGCGAAAAAAAAGCGGGCGATAAGAAAAAAAAAAGTGAGGAGGGGTGGGCAAGGCAAGGCAAGGGATGGGACGGGACGGGAGGAGGAGGAGGAGGAGGAGGAGGGGTAGAGGGGGGGGTGTTTTGCCCAAGTTGTCTTGAGTCATACATTAAAATTTCAGAGTAATAAGCTTTTTGCAACTTGTGAAGAGCAAGGAAGGATAGGTTAGGTTAGCAGTCATTGGAAAGCTAGAATAAAAAGAGGGAGCCGTGCCAATGTGCAAAAATCTACTTATATAAAAAAAATGCATGCTGATATTTTGTCATGTTGCGCATCGGAGAAGAGAGTGGAGAAAAATCACCTGCAGCCTGCACACATGGAAATAATGTCATAGATACATATAGTTTGCATTTTTAGTCACAAATATACAAAGCGAGCTTAGCCGATATCCACCCCCCCTGGCCCCATTTCCCACCTTTTCCCACGACCATATGTTTTGTTTGTCGCCAAATCGTGAACAAAAAAAAATAACATGCAGAAAGAAAGAAAAAAAAAGGATGTAAGTAGGTAAGCATGTTGAGTGCACGATAAAACGCAGCGTGAACATACCAAATCAAAGTACAGAAAAAAAAACGGAATCACGCACGTAGGCTTAACTAGACAGAATACCATTAAAACTCCGACAAACACAATCGAAAAAAAAGCGAAAGCAATGCACCAGCGCAATGCAAACCCATACCCGACAAACAAAAAGATGGTGTGCGTACTGTCGGGCTGTGGCTCTCAGTACCTATCAAGTCATTCTGGAAAATCTTGTAATCGTGATGTATCATGTAGTGGACATGACCAGACCCTTGCTATCATCCTCCAAAGGATGTGTGGGGCTAGGTAAGCTGCACCTTTGTAGCCCCACTTCGTATTGGTGACAGCAGCGATTGATGGGGCCGTATTAGTCAAAGGCTTATAAGCAGGGTCCACGTCTTTGTGAGAAATAGGCTCAGGGTATCCAAGAAGAGGCTCGTAGCAACAACACCTCCATGTACTGAATATGGTTGCAACAAAGCAGAAACTTTTGCCGGGTCATGGTAACGAAACGTTGTCGAGGAATCCTGAGGTAAAGGAAGGGGCGCGTTGTGGTTTGGCGTGACGTTCATCAGACGTCAAACTGGCCGTGATTGAACACGTCGTGTTCGTTGTTCGAAACAATGCCGGACATCCTATCGCCGCGGCCGGCCGGTCTGTCCCAGTTGACGTCATCCGTGTCGTCTTCGTCCATGCGTTCCATGCCGTCGCTTCTGTGTCTGTCATGGCCAAATTGTTGCTCCATTGTACTCTGGTCGGTGAAGGTGAAGCCTGCAAAGTTTGCTTGCATTGTGGGCGAAAGAGGTGTGGATGCCGAATTGACGCCGGATGCCAGAGCAGCAGCCCGTGCGTTCAACGAGCCAGCGCCATTGAGAGCATTGGTAAACTCGGGGTCAAAGTTGGACACATCCAGCTCTCCCTTGAGCTTGGGCTTGAATGGCGGCACCACGTTCTTCTTGCTCAGCGCATCCCAGTCGATATCGGCGAAGAAGGGGTGGTCCTTCAACTCCTCGGCATCGCGTGTAGCACCGAGCCTGTGCTTGGGGTTCCTGTTGAGAAGTCCCTTGACGAAATTCCTACCTTCGGTGCTGAGGGCGTCCCGAGGGAACCTGACCTTTCCAAACGCAATGTTCTTGTACATTTGCTGGGTGTCCTCTGCGTAGAAGGGACTCCAGCCGCAGCACATTTCAAACACTAGCACACCGAGAGACCAAAAGTCGACCATCTTTGTGTAGCCGTGCTCGTCCAAAAGCACCTCGGGAGCAAGGTACTCGGTTGTGCCACAGAAGGTGTTTGTTGTGGCATTCTCGGTAAGATTGGCCTTGGACAGGCCAAAGTCGCACAGGGCAATGTGGCCGTTTGCATCGAGAAGAATGTTCTCGGGCTTCAGGTCGCGGTAGACAATGTTGTGCTCGTGCAAATGTTGCAGTGCGAGGATGAGCTCTGCAATGTAGAACTTGGCACGTGCCTCCTGGAAACGACCCTCTCTCTGGAGGTGCCAGAAAAGTTCGCCTCCAGACATGTAGTCTGTTACAAAGTACAGATCCGAGGGGGTTTGGAACGAGAACTTGAGCCCAACAATAAAGGCCGAGTCAGCCATGGCTGTCCGGACGAGAATGTTGCGTTCTCCAAGTGTGTGCGCCACCTCCTTCTTCTGGACAATCACCTTCTTCGATAGGACCTTCATGGCGTAGATTCGGCGAGTGTCTCGCTTGCGAACCTGGAAGACCTGGCCGAATGTGCCCTTTCCGATGAGCTTGAGAATTTCAAAGTCTTCGGGACCATAGTGCTTCTTTTCCACCTTTTGGAAGTTGAGCTTCAAGTGGATGTCTCCCGTGACAACACCTCCTTCGCCCTCTCGAGGCTCGAGTGGAAACCAGCCATCATAAGGCTCGCTGTATTCGACAAGATTAGGGCAGAAGCGGACGTGGCCAAGGAAAGCCTCGCCGTTGGCACGGTCGTAGACGGAGACATCGACCTCGGCATGGTCACCAACAACATCACTGGGGCTGGTCAGCTTTACTGTTTATGCAAATGCCAACGAGCTAGGCTTACAAGATGGCTTCATGCTCCCACTTGGGGCAGGTGACTTCCTCGAGCGACGAATTCTCGCGGGGGTCGGAGCTGTGGCCACTGTTGCTGCTTTGCCTGCTCTTCATTGGGATGGCCATTGGGTGGTTCATCTGACTTTCTGTTCGCTTCATCTGGATGGGCGGGCGGCCCTTTTTGGACTCGTCGTGCCTAGGGCCGTCTGAAATGTACTCGGCCCATTGGAACTGGCAGACGACATACGGGTCTACGCTGGGCACCAAGCCCCTTCCCTCGGAGATTGTGACGGCAAGCTTGCCCTTTGGGGCGACGACGGGGGCCGTCTTGCTTTCCTTGGACTGGTCTGATGCATTGGAGGTCCGCGACAGGTTCGATGGCTGTGGCTTTGTTTCTTGCGAGCGTGTGCGGGGCGTCTGAGGAGGTGTTGCCTGTTGCAACGGCGCATAATCGCCTTGCGTTAGCTTCTCCGCTTCACCAGCCAACTGCGAGGTTGAAAGAGTTCGGGAAGATGCACTGGGAGTGGGGCTAGGCAGCATCTTGGGATGGGTAGATGACTCTTGTTGCTCCTTCTCTGGGAGATCCGACGGTGCAGGTGCAAGTGCAGGCGCAGGCTCGACGTGGCTCTGCGCAGAAGAAGCAACTGGTGCGGGGGAGGGGCTGGCCGCAGACAACGACTTCCGCGAGGGCATAAGAGAATCACGAACCTGGCCAAAGTAACTGTGCAGAATACCCGGCAGTCGCTTATCCGTCGGATCAGGCTTTGGCGTCGTGGCTCCGGGTGGCGTGGAGCTGGTGGAGCCGATCTGGTCTTGTCCGTCGTCGTTGTTGCTATTGTCGTTGGTAGCTCTATGCGGAGTCAGCAACGAGGATGACGGCATGGTCAAGCGAGCGAGCGAGCGAGCGAGCAACAAAAGGGGCGAGAGGGGCGGTGAGTGCGTGTTGAACGGGCAGCAGGATGGGGATGGGGATGGGTGGGTGGCGGCGGCGGCGGCGAAGGATGTGGTAGTGGTGGTGTGAGGTGCGGAGAGGGTTGGTGTATGTGTGTAGTAGGCACGAGCCGCTGGGCGCTGCGGCGAAGAAATAGTGTGCAACGTTGGTCAGGGACTCTGGGGCGGCTTGCATATGACCACATCAAATGCCAGGCTGGCTAAGCGATGGGGACAAGTCGCCGCGGGCCCCGCCGAGGCGTGGACATGGGCGTCGCAGGCCCAACGACTTTGTTTGCCGGACCATAGTACACATGTGCGGGCTGGGCGGCGACGGGACAGGACGGGGCAGGGCAGGGCAGGGCAGGGCAGGACAGGGTAGGCAGGGCAGCAGGACGGGCAGCAGGACGGGCAGCAGGACGGGGCAGGACAGGACAACGGGGGCGCGTGCTTACCGGGTCATGGCCTGCCTGAGCAGGTCGGCAGCGCCAGAGGACGTGGCGCCAGTGTGCGACGAGGCCATGGTGGGCGATTGGCGGGGCTTGGGAGCGGTGCCGACGTTGAGCGTGGAAAGCGTGGGAACGAGGCTGCTCGACTTGTTGCGGATGTGATGGCGGGGTTGGAGCGTCTTGGAGGAAGAGTCGGAGGCGCGAGAGACTAGTGCGGGCCGGTGCTGTTGGAGGGCATCGACGGCGGGGCTCTTGGGGCGAGTCCTGGGCGAGTCGTCGCGGAGGCTGAGGCTGAGGCTGAGGGCGTTGGGATTGGGGCTGCTGCTGTAGGCAAACGAGTCGCTGGCGGGGGAGGCTGAGAGCGAGGCAGAGGCAGAGGCGGACGAGGGAGGCGGGAGCGCAGGCGGGCGTGAAGTCATAATAATCAATTGGGAACCTGGCTCGCTGCTCCGAGCGGCCTTGGCCCTAAACAAGCGTGTTGCAACGAGGGCGCGGAAAACTCTGTCCTAGGACTATAACGGGGCAAGCAGTCCGAGTTTGTGCAGGCGCGAGCCACGCGGCGGTGTGTAGGGCGCGGTACTTGTGGGCAGACGTGTACCTTGGGAAGAGGCCTGGGGGGTGTGGATTCGGGTACAGTTGGCAGAGGCAGCCTGCAGCATCAACACGGGGGCGAGTGGGCGTTTAGCGTGTTGTCGTCGCAGGCAGAGCCGGCATGGCAGGCGTAGCGATGGGCGAGCGTCGGCGGGTTGTGTTGGGGGGGGCGGCGGCGGCGGCGTTGCAGATTGCAGACTGCAGATTGCAGATTAGGGCGAGTAATAACGGAGAGCGGCCAGCGGGGAGCGGACAGCGAACAGCGGGCAGCAGATGGTGTGGACAGAGAGAGAGAGAGAGGGAGAGGGAGAGGGAGAGGGAGAGGGAGGGAGAGGGAGGGAGAGGAGGGCAAAAGAGGCAGCAGCAGCAGCAGCAGCAGTAGCAGCAGGAGGACAGGCGCCGCCGACGACGGAGACGGGGCGCTGTTGCAGAAGTCGAGTCTAGTGTAGTAGCATGTATTATCTCACGGCTGCTTGTATCTATCGAGCGTGGTGGCTCTGGCCGTCGATTATTGACTCGTTCCGGTCAGCGACGGGGGAGCCAGCCAGTCACGACTATTGCATTCCTTCACTCGCGCGCTGGGTGGCACACGGCGAGGGCAGAGGCGCGCCTGGAGGGGTGGGTGGCGACGGGCCTCCGCACTGCATCCCATGGCACCACGGCAGCAGCAGCAGCAGCAGCAGCAGCAGAAGAAGAAGAAGACGCAGACGCAGCAGCATCTGCCATGTCGCCATGTCGCCCTTTCACCGCCACTGTCACCTGTCTGCCTGTCTCGGCGAGCAGCATGAGGGCGAGCGCGAGCGGACGAGCCAAAGCCGCACTACGATACGACTACGCTACCGCTAACACCCCGATTACCACGACTGCGACTGCCATTCCCACGCGTGCGTGCGTGCGCCAAGCGGCTGCAGCCCGCTGACGTCTTGCTCTCCACTTGTCTGCCCGCCGTGGCCCAAGCACAATCCAAGCGCAGTGGCAGTGGGAGCACATCAGCATTGCAGTCCCTGGCTACCCGGTCGCGACAAGGCGAATCACGGTCCCGCCACGCCCGCTCCCGGTGGAGCCCGAATGCCTTTGCCTTCATGTTTGCTGCTCAAGCCAGCCGCTGCTTCAAGCTCCCGCCCTGCTGTCTGAAGAAAAGGCGCAGCGATCCACCCGCTCCTGCAATGCAACCCCTATGGCTATGCGCCCTGATAAACGATACGAGCCCGCGCATGCCCGTCGTCATTGCACGTCAACCCTGACTCGAGCCCGCCCGCCGCCGCCCTGCACCGCGCCGCCGTCCGTGTCGTGGAGCTGCACCGTAGACTTTGTGAGTCCAGGTCATGTGGTCCGACGAGCTGTCGTGGTAGCGGTAGCGGTAGCGGTAGCGGTAGTGGCAGTGGCAGTGGTAGTCACACGTGCTGCGCAGCTTGCATGGCGACAGACGCTCGAGCCAATCCCCCTCGGCCAAACAGCCGGCCCGTGCAGGCCCATGGCATTTCTTAACCCAGACACCTGCACCGCACCCGCGCGCCGCTCGACCACGAGCCCAAAGCCACACCACCCCCAGAGCCCCCCCCCCTCGGCGCACCCCTCGACCATGTCCGACCGCGAGTTTGGCGGCAACGACGACCTGTCGCTGCCAAAGGGTGAGTGCTGAGCCCGCCCGCAGACACGCCCGCCCAGCCCTGTGCTAACGCGCGCCGCCCAGCCACGGTGCAAAAGATTGTCCAAGACATCCTCGCCAGCGAGCCCGGCATGACGTTTGCCAAAGACTCGCGCGACCTGCTCATTGAATGCTGCGTCGAGTTCATCACCCTCATCTCCTCCGAGGCCAACGAGATTGCCGAAAAGGACGCCAAGAAGACGATAGCCTGCGAGCACGTCAAGGCCGCCCTCGAGGAGCTCGACTTTGGCGACTACGTGCCCGCCATTCTCGAGGTGGCCCACGACTACAAGAAGCAGCAGCAGGTAGGCTTTGGCATGGCGCAACCCCACGCGCCCTCGCAGCTAACGTGCCGCAGAACCGCGAGAAGAAGCAAACCAAGATTGAGCAGAGCGGCATGACCGAGGAGCAGCTCATTGCTGCCCAGGAGGAGCTCTTCAAGACGGCCACGAGCAAGTTCAACGCGCCCCCGCAATGATTGCCCGGCTTTTGTTGCACGCTCCATTTGTACGAATAACACGCTCGGGCGTACGGCGTTTGGGTGGGCATGGCGGCATGCAGGCAAGGCGTTTTTTTTTGTGGGGGGGTTTAGACCAGGCTGGAACCCTGAAGGCATTCAGCGTGTCCCGGGCCGCCCATGTTTTGCAGCATAAGGCTAGGCGTTCTTTTTTTGCCAGCGTGACTCGGTGGCTATCCGCCTGCGCCGCCGTCACCAATCTACTTGTAGGCTGACTCTGATGCACCGTGCATGGACTTTTTGCTACTGCTACTGCTGCTCGTGAAATGCGCGCCAGCAAGGCCAGGCACGCGCGAGCATTTCGCGGCCAATGACGTCGAGGCGCGTGGGCCGCCGCCAAACCCCGCGTAGCCCTGGCAAGTAGCCGCATCCCACCTACACATCTGCCCCATCTCCCCCAACCACTACCCTTCCCACACCGCGACACCCCGCTACCATCCTGCACCTACAGCCATGTCCGGACTCGAAAATGCCCTCTTCAACCTCAAGGTCCGCCGCCACCCCCTCCTGCGACTGCTGCCACGCCCACTGCTGACAGGCACCACTAGTTTACCGCCAAGTCGCTGAACCGCCAGGCCCTCAAGGCCGGCAAGGAGGAGCAGGCGGAGAAGACGAAGCTGGAAAAGGCGCGCGCACCCCTACAACAACACCACGACTCGCTTCCGAGACCCTGTAGACTGACTCCCTCCAGGCCATGAAGCAGGGCCACAACGACATCGCCCGCATCTACGCTGGAAACGCCATCCGCAAACAAAACGAGAAGCTCAACCTCCTGCAACTCGCCTCGCGCGTCGACGCCGTCGCTGGCCGCGTTCAGACAGCAGTCACGATGCGCCAAATCACGGGCAACATGATGAAGGTCAACCGGAGTCTAGACGTGGCCATGAAGTCGATGAGTCCCGAACGGGTACCCAAGCACTCGCGCCCCCTGCTTCCCCAGCCTATGCTAACCCTACTGCAGATTGCCGCCGTCATGGTGGATTTCGAGAAACAATTCGAAAACGTAGACTCCGCTACCGAACTCTACCAGGACATCACCTCGTCGGCCACCGCCGTCGGCACCCCACAGGAAGACGTCGATCGCCTCATGGCCCAGGCAGCAGACAAGGCTGGCGTCGACTTGCAGCAGGACCTACAAGCCGCCACACCGGCCAAGACAAAGGTAGGTCCTACGGAGCAGGAGGAAGAAGCCTTTACAGAGCGGCTGCGAGCGTTGAGAAACTGAGCTGCAGCCTCTGACCAATTTGACTGGCTTTCTCGGTGTATTGGAGTTGGGGGGGGGGTGTCATGTTCTTTTTGGAAACGCTTCTTTAGGAAGACTACATTTGATTTCTGCAACGCCAATGCTGTTCATGACCAAAATCAAACACCAATCTACGGAAATGGACCCACATGCTGAGTCCCTGCATGGCTATGGCTGCCAACCAACTTTCTTTTCCCCCAGTTCCTAAATCCATGTTGCATACCTGGCACTCCCGCCCTTATATCCGATCCTCCGACGTGCATAAAACAAAGTCTCCGTGTGGCAATGCCGTCCACCCGTTCCATCCGTTTCATTTCACCGCCACTCTGCCATGTACTATATACTCTTACTAATATAGCCTTTTCAACCACAACATGTACACCGTACTACAAAGCCTCAAGATGATGGCTTTTTTTTCTCTTCTCTCCCACGCCATGTATCCGAAAACCCAACAGTTGCCATACCAAAGCATTTATTTTCCATTCCCTTTTCGACGCATGGCCTACTCATGTCTTTCCAGATCGACCATGTGCACCATCATGTGAAGGGTGGCAAATAAATTAACTTTGCCACTAGTAGGTATCATGTGTGTGTGTGTAGGTATATGGGTGCTTGTGCAGGGATCTTGCGAATATAGGGGACTAGTAGGACTGATACGACGGGTGCTGCTGAGACTGACTTGAGGAGGATGGGTGTGATTAACTTGACGGAGATGGGTGTGGATTTTGGGGATATTGGATGTTTGGGATGGGATAGGACAGGATGGGATAGGGAGGGGAGTGAGTGTGTTTAGAGATGTAGGATGGTAGTGGAAGAGATTTGTAGTTCTTACAAGTGCTTGCTATGTAGGTTACTTGTATCTATTCCGCTTACTTACATCAAGCGCATACAAACCAAAGTAAAACAATGCCACTCCCCAGCCAAACAACCCAGAAACAAAAAAACACCCTTCTTGCTCCCTCAACCAAACCCGCACGACTATCTCGTCTCCCGTGCAGCGTTCGCGAGAACCCAAGCATCCAAGTACGCATGCGTGAATGCGAGACCCAGCCCGCCTCAAAGCTCCTCACTCTCCCCCCTTGTGGAAACACAACGTCTCGCACTGGGCATGGCAGTTTTCATATCCCGCAGTGGCGCAGCTTTCGATGCATGGACCCATACCTGGAGGTTTTCCGTGTTAGCACTTGCACTGTGTAGGTACGTGTTGAAGGAAGAAAAGAGAAAAATTTGGGGCCTGACGAGAGAGGGAGTGCTTACAATCAGCTCTGACCACTGATACCCAGAGGGCGGCGCAGACTGCTATTGTGCGGATCGAAGGCATGTACATGCTTTGCTATTGGATCGACGTTTGTGTGTGTGTGTGTGGTAAGAACTGTGGGGACTCGAGGAAGTGGATGGATGGAGGGAAGAGAGTAACAAGGATATCAAGCAGCTTCTTTTACTGGCCTTATTTAACACTAACTTATAAAGCTTCTAAATGCTTATAGCCGTACGAGTTTGTCAGCTGACTAGAACATATAGGTCAAGTTTTGTCAATCCTATCTCAGCTCGTATAAGGCTGACCAGGGATAATTAGCGCAACTCGAGACGTGGAATTAGGGGTGTTTCTTGTTATAGTGATTTTTGGATGTTATTCCAAGACTTGATACAATAGAGTAGATTCGTCTTCTCGGACTTATGTATTTGTAATTTTGCTAGGCAGAGAGCTCTATGTCTGAACTGCACACTGTCGCACTCCTTGGTGCATCTCGCAACCCGGGCATGAACATGACAAAAAATCTCTAGTAGCCGTCCAAACTTTAAACCAATGCTTTTCTTTTTCTAACTACTATCTGAACCTAGACCTCATCACGCATAGGCTTGATTTCCCCGTAAAGCAAAAATTGCGCGAAAATCGCCCCGTCAAGGAGTAACGTGCCCAGACCATCCACCAGCCACGGAAGGTTAACCAGTATATGTCTACCGTAGATGTCCCGTGCTTCGCACGACGCCCCAAGACAGCTGTTGGACACAGCCGAGGTCGAGTCGAATGCGAGAATCGACAAGACATACATGGAATTTCCCAAGCACGCGAAGAGGAAGAATAATCCTGATAGCCCTTCCACAGACTTGCGCCGCCAGTTGAGAATCAGTTGCGGGAAGCGCGAACATAAGTAAAGGAATGCGCAGAGCCAGCCGAAGACTTGGCCCAAAACGTCGACCGAGGGAATCTCTTGAACGGGGGCGGCGTCCCCGTGGCTGGGAGACTGGTGGCTGAGATACCAGCTCACCATGCCTGTTGCACAAACCAAGATGACGATGACCATGTTTTTGACATGAGTGTGTAGGCAGTTATGTGTAGGGGAGTCTGCAGGCCCTTTGAACACACAAGTCTCGTTGCTGCTACTGCTGCTGTTGTCAGGACCTTGCCTCTCATTAGCTACCATAGACCCATGCAGCAATGTCGTTCTCTCGTCCGAATACTCTATTTCCTCTGTCCCCCGCATAGGAGACACAGCGTCATCTCTCTTCCATGTAAAACCGCTGTAGAAGAGACACTGAGCCAGCAACACCACATCGGCCACGGTAAAGTATATAGCCAGTATGATCATGGTCGGCCGAACCCCCTGAAGCACAGCGCCGACAACATTGAATATGTCGCCTAGCAGCCACACAGCGAGGAACTGCAGCGACAAGCCATCCGAGGAGCCGCGCTGGAAATTCTTGTAGATCTGGGGACTGAAGACGACTATCCAGGCTACGATGGAGATGGTTCTGCTCAATCGAAAAAGCGATTAGCCTACTGCAGATGATGATATAATATCAGGTCATGATGGGAATAGAGGCGTCCAAGTAGTCCTGCACCACTAAAGTAAGTGTTCGAAATCAACGTACCCGCATATACCGGAAAAAGCATCGGTATCTAGATCCAACAGCGAGAAGAGAGCTACCATGTTTGGGCAGCAAAGCGTGGGATAGCTCCACGAGCCACTGAACGATACTTGAAGAGAGGAGAAAAAAAACCAAGGGTTTAAGCCGGACGGCCGATAGGAGGGATATCTTCAACGACGGTGCCAAGGGTGGAAAATAAAAGAATGGGCATGCGTAAGAAAGCTTGGATTCAAACGTACATAGAAGGCCACAAGTATGCATATTCTCTTCAGTCCGCAGAAACAAGCTGAAACATATACCAATAAGAACATTATCCAGGCACAGATAGCTGCCCCGCCTGCTGTTTTCCCAGCCTGCGGGCCCCCCCCACTTTTGCTAAGGTGCATTGCAAACGCATTTGCACTGCGCGGATGACTACATAGCATGTAGTACTAAGCGAGGGATTCGTTAGTCAGAGACCCCTTATGCAGACAGTCCATGCGTCAGTGTAGACATGGGATGATGGCAGCGGCATGTGCGAAATGACAGCATGGAAGTTAGAGGGGGACATTTGTGTGTAAGCAGCAGCTTTCGGATGGGGGAATGACTATGTTCGAGTTGTGTCTGCGTTGTCCACTGTAGCATTCTGACTAAAGCCGCGTCGCGGGTCTTACTAAGTCACTGTGGGGATTTGTGGTGCCGCGTCGTATTCAGATGTGGCTAGAGGCGCTGGGTGGGTCAGTCATGCGTAGGGGAATGCAGTGGTTGAGAGGGATTACTGGGGAATTGGTGTCTAGGTGATTAATATGTTGCGGGTGTTGGTGGGTCAGTTGGACGCTACCGCGAGGTGTAAGGAAGGTGTCTTTGAGTATGCTGTCGTATTGGATATTTTGCATGCCTTCCCAGATGTGAATAGCGTTTTTAAATTTAGAGTACATGACTAGTATAGGTAGAGGATATAAATGCTTAGCAAGAATATGATCTAAGAAGCTATGCATCTGAGAGCAACTGCCGTCCCGAGCCGTGTCGACCTTACTACCTAACCAATGTCATGTTGAATATCAAGCCATGATAACCTGTTGACCTCGAATGGGGAAGCTGCAAGAAACCGAAATTCCAAAATCAATGCGGCTGCTGCCCGACGAAGTACCGCGTATGTCCGGATGAGATAAATACCACGCCTTAGCGCTACTGCTGTACACCAACACTTTGATCGCCCTCTGTGAACTTATTTACTTAATTTTCGCCTTTTCTTTGTGTTATTGCTGCACAGAATGCCCTCCTATCAATCGGTTCAGCAAAAATATGCCGAGGAACGTGACAAGTGCCTTGCATCGTCAACAATCGGCAAATACAATGATATCCGCCAACCAGGCCTTGAAGATCTCGGCCATGACTTGTTCGCCGACTACGAAGCCCTCGCGAGTAAAGAGCAACCGCTCAAAGACGGCTGCGAGGTCAAGTTTCTCTTTGGCGGTGCTGGACACAACGCAGTCTTCTTCGCCTACCATCTGATTCAGCGAGGCATCAAACCAGAAGACATGTGTCTGGTAGATATGGCGGGGGGTTTTGGTGGCACATGGTATTGGAATCGGTATCCAGGGCTGACCTGCGATGTCGAGGGATACATCTACCTGCCCCTGCTGGAAGAGACTGGATACATGCCCCGACAAAAATATTCTTGTGGCCATGAGATTCGTGAGCAGAATGAGCGTATCGCTGCCCAGTTCGGCCTCCGAGGCATGTTCTGCTCCCGCATTGAGAGTGCAGACTGGGATGAAGATGCTGCAAGATGGGTTGTTAGGCTTACGCAACAGCTCGGTCCAAACAAGCAGCCTGAGCAGCTGACTGTTAGATGTCAGTTCTTTCTTCCCTGCGGTGGCTGGTTTATCGCGCCCAAGGCTCCGGCCATGCCTGGATTCGAGGGATTCAAGAAGAATGTAAAGGTCTTTCACACTGCACGTTGGGACTACAACTACACTGGCGGTAACGAGTACAACCAGGAGCTTGTGCACCTAAAAGAAAAAAGAGTTGGAATCATTGGCACCGGTGCAACTGGTGTTGGTGTCATTCCTGAGCTGGCAAAGTGGGCCAAGCATCTTTACGTCTTTCAGCGGACGCCCTCGTATTGTGGACCACGCCCTGACTCCCAGACGACGCCGGAATCTTGGGCCAAGGTCGCATGCAAACCAGGGTGGCAATACGAGAGATCCGAGAATTACAACAGGTTCCTGACGAACGACTGTGCAGAGGTAGATCTAGTCAATGATGGCTGGACTCACACGCGCGGCTTCTCAGGCGCCAGTGGGAGGCGGGTCGTCGTTACCGAAGAAAATTTTGAGCAAATCTTTGACGAGATGATGAAGGTGGATGTAGTCCTGGCTGAGAAAGTGCGTGCACACATTGCGAAGGAAGTGCGGAATCCAGAAACAGCGGAAAAACTGACGCCTTGGTATCCCGGCTGGTGCAAACGTCCTACTTTCCACAACACCTACCTGCAGACATTTAACCGCGATAATGTCACGCTAGTGTACACTCCCGAGGGCGTCACTTCGTACACAGACAAAGCCGTTGTCGCCAACGGCGAAGAGTACGAGCTTGACTGCCTTGTTCTTGCCACAGGATTCAGCTCTACTCTTCACAGCTTCAGGAGCCCAATGGAGTCTTTAGACGTTTCCGTAACGGGCCGCAACGGCCGCTCTTTCACCAGCAAATGGTCCGGGAAAGACTTTGGCACGCTGTTCGGCATCGCCACGCATGATTTCCCCAACCTATTTTTCTGCAGTGTGTCGGGCTCTTCCATCAGCACTAACAGCAGCTCGCTGTTCTACATGACTGGAAATCTGCGCGCGCATGTTATAACAAAGGCATTGCAGCAGGCTAAGAATCCCGACAAGGTGATTGTGGAGGCTGACAAGGAAGCCGAGGACAAGTGGACGGATATGTGCGAGGCCCGTTCTATGTTCTACAAACTCGTTCGTACGTGCACGCCTGGCTACATTGCGGGTGAGAATGCTACAGCAAGAGCCTTGAAGGGGACAAAAGACACTGATGCTGAACTGCGCTATGCACCGTTCTCCGGGGGGATCTTGGAATACACGGAGCAAATCAACAAGTGGATAGAGACGAGCAATCTGGAAGGGTTTACGATTGAATGATAGAGCAATTTTCAATCTCAAAGAATATGGGAAACGTCTGTACCACTGAATTTTGAACTATGCTTGAATAGAATTGAGATGTTGATTGCTGTTTGTGCCGGAAGAGAAGATGGAATTTCTGCTACTAATCATACTCTCTAACGTACGATGCCCCTCAACCAGCTGTGTATTACATACCAACGCGCCGGACGGTCCATTGCAAGGAACCACGTCCTGACTCAAACAAATTGAGGCTAAAAATTATGAATTTATTATTGAATTAATACCTGACGTTGTGGTTCATCACTGTTGTGGCCCATCTTTTTGTAATCACGCAATCTGTTTCTATCTAGTCGTAACGCAACATGGCAATATTTTGATAGAGGTATCGTTGTTTTCACAACCTAACCTCCGTTTGCTTGTTGAAATTGCCAATTACTCATATTAGGATATTACAAGATTGAGATAAGACAAGCAGAAGGGTTAGTCTCTAGAGTTACTGCAGAGGCATTTACTGTCAAGAACTGGAAGACCTGCTCCACTAATCCAGGCATGCAACTCTGACTTGGCCCAAACTAAAACCAATCAAAACTATAGTAATACGGCCAAAGGCCAGTGCTCGGTATCCCGAACCCCTTTGCCAGCCTGTATTACAGGTATTCCCTTACTCAACATCTCGCATATTAGTCAGAACATGCAGGACACATGAGTCAGATCCAAAACATCTTACATCTCATCACTTTAATAAATTTCAACGAGAAGGTTTTTGATAGCTCTAAAGTTGCGTGAGCGTAGCTAACCGGACGATACCAGCTCTACATAAGGAATTTTCTATCCTGTAACCAACACGTTCCAAGCTAACCACACACATCGCTTCTATCACCTATATCAAAACCATCAACATGCTCCAGTCAACGAAAACACACTCATACCTCGAACGCATCCACACGGTGACAAAGCCGGATGAGTCCATTGCCATCTGGGACGAATGGGCCACAACATATGACACGGACGTCCACCACTCTGGGGTGGACTATGTCGGCCCTCAAATGACTGCTCAAACTGTCAAGGATCTCCTGGGAGACATTAATGGCGCCATTCTAGACGCCGGCTGTGGCACCGGCTTGGTCGGTATCGCACTCGCGAAAATCGGTGCAAAGACCATCGACGGTATCGACCTCTCTCGCGGTATGCTAGATGTCGCAGCAAAAACCGGCGTCTACAGAGACCTATCCATTGCAGATATGACGAAGCGCATCGAAAAACCAGACGAGTCATACGATATCGTCACTTGCTGCGGGACTTTCTCGTCGGGACATGTGGGGCCTGTTCCGGGCCTGGGACAATTGGCTCGCATTGCGAAAAAGGGTGGCATTATTGTCTGCACCGTGGTGGACGAGGTCTGGGTCTCTGGTGGATACAAGGCCGAGGTCGATAGACTGGCTTCTGAGGGGGTTTTGCAAGTCCTGAGCGCCGACAACGTCGACTATTGGCGAGGTACTGACAGGACCCGGAAATCTATCATGGTCGTCATGAAGCGGACCTGAGTGCAACAGAGAGGGTCTTGTGTGCTTTCGTACAGTTGGTAGTACGAAGGACCTAGTCATGCTGATATATGGTCTTGGCTGTTGTTTACTTTGGATATCATGTAAACGTGAACTGAACGCGCTATTCGCCGCTATATATAGTGCTGTATATTTCCTTTGAAAAAATTAAATGTATCCAGCTAATCAAGCGTAAAAGTGTGACGAGAGACTATGCTGCACTAATGTTGCTCCCTATCTTTACCAGCATAGAGAGGTACCATTACTTATACCCGCATCAAACCAAGCTCTGACGCGTTTCGAACGCCCAGGCACTGCAATTTATAGCTGTCATCTGTCATTTACAGTAGGTTAATGTTTTGTGTCGTCATATCATTATACTGAAGACTATCGACCTGCGCTGCCACTTCTTCATCGCATTCAGCTACAAGTCTTTAACTAATCCATTCCCAGCCTAATCTAAAGGTATCATGCCAGCCCAGGCAAAGACCCTCCATGATCATGAATCGGAATCACTGACCGCAGCGGTCCTCTCAGGCCAAGGTTGCGGATATGTCCGATGACGATGCCTCGAATGTTGAACAAACGCCCCAAAGGAGCACTCACCCTCCAAAGTGTCAAGCCAGATATTGCATAGAATGCTGATTAAGTATATATTTGCTACTGATAGATTCGTCCACGTGCGCAAAGTCTTAGCGAGTCTGCTCATGACAGGTCTGATTGGCAATCCGGAAACGCTTCCACCACCCTTGTCTTCACGTATTCAAGGATTGACAGAAATTTCAAACGACTCAGCAGTAGGATCTACGTAAATATCTCCTACGCTCTTTCGTAAGACACAAATTGTGAGACGAATGCTATGAATACCTCCAAATGGGTTCGGAATGGGGCAAAAAGCAAAGCTGGTACCATCCACCTTTCACTCTTATCTGACACTGTACGCAGAAAAGTACATAAACGCAAAAACTTAGGCGGCATAGTTGGCTATGGGACGTTCCAGCCGAACGAAATTTGGCCAAAGCTAAGCCGGTAGTCCACCATCATGTTTGTGGTGTGAAGCTGACTGCTAAGGCATAAACGGAAGAGTAACATTCAGAAGTATGTCTCCTTCTGTGTAAGTTGCGGGTCGTATTTGATTTACTGAATGATGATCTTTTAACTCGCTACCATTCACATCACATCTTGCAACAACATCTCCATAATTTACCCCATTAATGCGTTCACCTTGTCACCAAGTGCTCTCTAGGACAAGCGACTCACTCCTACTTGCCTGGAGGTCCCCTAGCCAGGCTCTCAATCCATCCGATAATTATATCATGCCTTTTGTTCTTTGGTTGAACATGAACAACAAAGACTTCGGTCCGTGATCGATTTCTCCTGAGGCGCTTACGCGTCACTTTCTTCCTAATTCCTTCTAATCAACCGCTTGCTAGATCCTCTGTGACCAAAGATTGCAGCAAAGACCGAAAAGATATCACCGTTATGAAAGTGACATCACGTCAACTTATGCGAGTAGCTGTACCGGCCGCTACATGCTTAGAACCATTTGAGCGCTCTTCCAATGCAACTGAATCCGCCCAATACGGCACTGACGCCCGTAAATATGACAAGTGGACCGTACTCGCTTCCATACACACCTACCTTCCCTACTTCACCCGCTCCGATCAGTGCTTGACTAATGGGTCCGCTAAGCACATTTCCGATACCGCGTCCCGCCACAAGTACCGAAAATACCATGCTCGAATCTGCAGCCTGCTGACTGTGGCTGAGCGTTTTCATGACACCTGAATATGTTGTTGAATAACAGCCGGCGAACAAGCCATACATGAAGCAGAAAACCATAAGCAGGGACAGATGTGTCGAAAAGCCCCAGAGGAGGAAGACAGACAACGTAGATCCTATCGTCGTTATGGATATGCATGTCGTGACATGCCAGTGATCCACAAACCAGCCCATGCACATGCATCCGCAGCCTGCGGCGATGTTGATCAGGGTAAGTGTGAGTGCGGAGACACTGTTCGATGCGCCCAGAGTCTTTGCATATGTGGGCAAGTAGAGGGCCGGTAAAAAGTACCCAAAGCCTTGGAGGACGTTACCAAGTTGGTGTAGCAAGAAAGTTCTGGTTTTGAGAAAGGACAGGTTAAAAGCGCGGTGATTAGTGGCCGGAGAAATGGGCACACGCGGTTTGAGGAACACGTAGAGCGGCGCTGTCGCGGCAAACAAGACCCTAGTACATGTTAGCGATGACTCTGATGCCTCAAAACCTCCAAGTATTTTACTCACACAGCCCAGATGCGGAGAGTGGTACGGAACCCATATTTGTTGAGTAGGAATTGGAGAAGGAGTGGAATTACGACACCGCCAAGACCAGTGCCTGCCTATGGTCCATGTTAGCTTTGCTGATCATCATCTACAAGACTGTGAATTGGCAGACAAAAACTCTTATACTTACCCACATCATACCAAAAGCCATGCCTTTTCTCTTCACAAACCACTCATCCATGAAATTGATCGCTGGGCTATAACACAAAGCACCTCCAATCGCCGAGAACACACCCTGACTCACGATGAGATGCGCAACTTTTGTGCTCAAAGAGCTGAGTGCGATGGACAAACACATGATGATCAGACCGACCAGGATACAAGGCCTTTTCCACGTGGGGCGCCATGCAAGCAGGCTAAAGACCAACGGCGAAGAGAGATACATCAATCCCAAGGCGAAGGTACCCACAATGGCAATGTTTCGCTGGCCCTTGAATGGCGGATGCGAGGAGTAGTACTCCTGGAAGATGCCATAGGCGAATGGGAAACCTGACAGTATTAGCACCAACGATGGGCACGCAAGTGTGACTACTAAAGGACATACTCCAAACTAAAACATTCAAAATGAATGCCGACAGAAGGAACAGCCATGCATCTTTTCCGGTGTCGACAGGTGGAAGCGATGAATCAGCATCTGATGAATCAGCTTCATCATTATGTGAGTTGATGTTGAGTTCGGTATTAGCGTCGTGACGAGGGTTCGACGCTATCGTATGGGCAGTCTCGGTCGTCTCCAATGCAGTATCAGCCACATTCAGGGCCGAAGGTTTTGCGAGCACATTGCTCGTTGTTTTCTCGAGGACTTGGTGAATGTTCTTAGGCTCGGTGGACTCAAGGTGCTGAGGTGTGGCTGACTCAGGCGAAGATTCAGGCTTCTCGGTATAGCCCGATAGCAGCGTCGCCATAATGCTTGAATGAGAAGTTCTTATCAATGAATGTAACCTATAGAGTTTATGCCACGAAGAAGGCGCCCTAGTTTTAGCTTTTCTTGTAATTCATGAGTTTTATGAGTAATATCAGCTGATAACTGGTGATAATTTGCTTACTAATGCCATCACTATTACTAATATATTGATCAGGCTCGGCCGAATTGCGACTCATGGCTCTCGCGTGTAGATCTCTATCTGGTTTTGGACAGCAAGCTACTGCCGCTATTGACTCGATCGTCTCCTTTGGCCTTTTTGCCAAAGCGGGATTTACTCAGTGCGGTTCCGACGCACGTCCCAATGTATGTATCGATTCTCATACAATAGCGACGGGCCATAAAAGTTTGGAAATGGGTGTTGGGGATGACGCGTTCAAAAAGCGGTGTGACCAGATGCGCTGCACAAACTGCTTGAAGAAGTAAAGACCTTGCAGAGAGAAGTGGAAAGTGGTTTGATACTTGCAGCTAGTATGTGTTGTTCCTATATTGCACAAAACACATCCTTCTCTGAGGAGCTGTACTGCTCTACAATATTGGAATGTAAACTTGGTCATTTTGTCTTTTTAATGGCAGCAGATGAAGGGCTTACAACCGATTCGGATCGCAGGAGTAACTGGAGTGCGGAAAAGAAGGTGACACAAAGCGCAGTGGGCGTACAGAATCATTGATCTTTCACGCTTTACAGGGGCCAAATGTTGATTTATCCGATGGAAAGTTTTGATGACAGAAGGAAGCCATGAACAAGCCATCCTAGGAAAGTTTTATTGGAGAGGTCGTCCGAGCGTCTCCGAATGACACCAAGATTGCAATTTGATTGCTGGGGCAACACAGTTGCAGCTACATGAATATTCCGGATATAAGAAACAAACCATACTCGTTTCGTCTTTTAATTCCAATATCTCTCTAGGGAAAGACTACTCTTTCGTGCCACGTTATGACGCCTCAAGAATTGAGGAGACACGTTTAATACGGATAGCTTCCAGATAGGCACGGAACGCAAGATGACGGATATGTGGTGTAATGGAAATTCAATTATAAAATATACAGTTCTCGGCAACCTCTTTAGTGGTGGAAGTACTACGTTATTCATCTTGACGGGAAAATATCGATCTTGTTCATGTGTGAGAGGGGATGTATATGGGAGCTTGTTTTGATCATCTACCTAGACGTTACGGCACCACGCTACAAGTGGCGGCTACGAATTGTGAAATGACTCTGCAAAAGGAAAAGATTACACTGTGACGTGGGTCAGGAAGCCAGAAGTCGAAACGGAAGACTGTTATCCCGCTATATGGAAATGGTGTACACATATCACACGTGACACGATCGTTGGATACACTTACGGTCTTGAATGCGAAAAACTCGGGAAGTCTTTGAGAATGCTCTAGTAATGAAGTGTGTCGATAAAAGATGTATGTATTTCATAGCCGGTACCGACGTTAACAGCATCATAGGAAGACTGAAGAACTACTATCGCCACCGCGGTCTTCAACAATCAACTGGCAAGACAAAAGCGTTGGAACCGTCATCATCTACAACGTCTTTGAGGCCCGATCTATGATATGCGAGAATTCTCGGGCAATTGAATCTCGGTGCTCGCTCAATGATACGGTTTACAAGTACACAGACACCGACGTGGGAGTTCTATAGCTAAGAAGTGAATCAATCCTGTGGTTGAACGACGTTACAAATCGGCATAAATAATTACCATCGGCGTTACATCTGCCTTGCACATACTATGAAACAACACAGCCACGCGTAGCTCCGTCTTGGTCATGTGCAGGTTCAATTGTAGCATGCCGAATCACATCGTTCGTCGAAACCATGCCCAACGCGACCTGCAGATGTAGTGTACCGTCGAAGCCGTCCTCGAGCTCCGGTGGTGTGTCCCACAATTCATTCAACTCCTGCTGTTTCTCCCACATATTAAATCTTTTCAAAAACCGGTGTACGCTAGCAAGGGCACTGTCCAAGCTACCACTGATCCACCCATGATGCCCACTGCTCGCCTCTCCACAGATGTGGAAACGACTGTCCGCTGCTGGACGTACAAGATAAGGATACAAGTTCGAGAACTGACCAGGCCCAAACATTGCAAAGGCGCCCGAAGTGAACGGGTCCTGTGACCAGCTCCAAGCGTGGTGTGATATGTAGGCATCGCTAATGACCTGGCGGACCTCTTCAAGAGTAGTAAGGCCATGGTAGGAAGTAGGGGGTTGTTGTTGGAAATTCTTTAGATGTATCCGTGCAAGATAATCGAGTATTAGCTCACGAAGCTCTTCGTCATGGCGCGCGATTAGGCTGCCGATGCGCGTCGCATCCTGAGACCACGTGTAGCTACAAATAAGAACGGCCGGTTGATCTTGCGGGTCATGAACACTGTAGGATGGGTACACGCATTTGCGAAGGGGTGTGTCGGTGGTGGCCTCGCCGCCGCTTGTAATGCCACATCTCGTTATCCACCATGGATAAGAGAACTTCATGGCCACCTTTGTGCTGTCGTCGTAGCGCAAACTTCTGATCGCGTCTTTCTGGCTAGGATGTAGATTGAGATCGGTCAAATCCATCCGTTGCAAGCAGGGCAAGCTGGTCGTATTAAAAACCGAAGTATAAGGAAGACGGCTTCCTTCGGGCTCCCCAGCAACGGAAACAGTGATTTCTTTGGTTTTTGAACTCTGGCTGTATCCTCTCACTCGTTTCCCATGTTGCACAGGTTGCTTTATTGTCTTCTCCATGGTCTGGGTTAGGAGCGAAGACCCCCCATCTATGCAGTACCACTTTATAGCCTGTTTTCCATAACCAGCAAAGTCGAAGGAGTCCATGACTGACTCCACAAATGCCCTATCAAACAGGCCGCTGCCCGTGTTGTTAGTCTCCAGCCATTGGATGCTGAAAAAGTCCAGAGGCTTCAAGGTTGTCAGTCCACCCATGGCAGCGGGCGGATTTTGCAGGATTTCGCGAGTGGTATAGCTGTCATATTCCATGAGAATTTTAAACCCCGTTTCGAAATCTCCCGTCATTGCGCCTTTGAAAGGATCATAGACACCATTGAGCAGTTTGTTCACGTCGTCAACATTCGAGTCAGGGACGGAACCTCCGTTTGCCTCACCAACACGGAATGGATCAGAACCGCGTGGATCTCCATCAATCAATGTTATATCATTGAGCATGGTCGGACATTTGACGGAACCGCTCGTTTGGTCGAAGAAATACGGGATCAGCGGAAGACGCAACTGCTTGAAAAGCTTGAAAGCCGACTTCATCATGTCGATATCCGGATATCGCATTGCTCCACAATCATAGTAATCGTGTGGAGCATCGGAGAAGTAATGAGAGTGGATCCTTCCTCCCGTCCTGTCTGATGCTTCCAGGATGTCGTATTCCAGACCAGGAATTTCCAGGCTGTCCAGAATCATAGCAATAAACAGGCCAGTGATTCCAGCACCGACGATACAAATTCTGTGCTGCACATTCGACTTTTCGGTATTCATGGAGGGTATTTGGTCGTATTCCTGCACAATATCTTTCGGAAGATCGAATGGGCCTGTGGGAATTGTATCGAAGAGGCCGCTCAAATGAGGAGCTGAGAGTTGAAGACATTCCGTTTGTGAATTCTTTGGCAATCGATCCTGTTTCCGCCGATCATGGATATTTTCTTTCGTGAAGTTGGTCAGCTCATGGAAGATGTTCTGCCTGAGAAGCCTCGCTGCCCATCTTGAACGAAGGGTACTGTTACCCCCGCTCATACTTGGCGAAATCGTGTTTTTGAGAATTGAACGACTACGACCCGACCTTTTTGCATGTAATTTTCTCTTTTGGAGTTTGCGCGATCTCAAGATGCCACTTGGCAGTAGTGAGATGAAAAATACATACTTGGAGAATTAAACTTTATCGAGTAAGCTGGCCTCATACGTGGCGTAGCACAACTGACAATCATGTCAAACACTAACTTGACTGTAAATGACAGGGATACCCACAAGAATTAATAAGTCAAAAGACATAGGCGAGGCGATGAATCATTTTGGGGGCTGGATAGTCAGTGCGATTACTCACATCCAATCACAAGTCTACCGAGAATATCTCCAAGCCATTATGCTTAACCTATTGTGCTGTTATATTCGTATAAAGTTGTATTGGTACATTAAGACACTGAGTCAGACATGCTTACAAGATTGTCGGCCTGGGATCTCATATCTCCGAACCTTGGTCTCTTAGTCATACATTCAGCAAGCTCGTGCCGAGTGTGGCACTGGGAGCAATCCGCCTCAGCTGAGCGGTTCAATCGACATCCACCTGGGTCGACCTAGCTTCTGGACTCGATGGACTGATATATGCATCTATTCCACGGCTTTCTATAGCATTCAAACATAAGACCGAGCTATTTGTCAGCAAACGACCTTACTGCGTGCAAGAGCCATGCATTCTCAACTCTATGATGTTATCGTAGTTGGAGGAGGTGCGATTGGGCTTGGTGCTGCATATGAGGTAGCTAAAGCAGGCAAGTCTATCCTAGTACTCGAGCAGAACTGTTTGTTCAACTCGGCTGGAAGCTCCAATGACCTAGCCAGGATGTATCGCACCATGTAAGATAAGAACATTACACTCTTTCATTGGGAAACTTCTGCTTAAACATGAGATAAAGGTACACTGAGCCATTCATGGCGGAGCTTGCTTACAAGTCTATGAGCATTTGGAAAGAACTAGAAATGGACTGTGGAACATCTTTGCGGACAATGTCGGGGCTCCTAAATTTCGGAGATCCTACAATGGGAGAAGACACCCCAGAAGGTTCGCATTCGAGGTTTTCCGTATGCAACAAAAAAATACTAAATATCCTCAAGGAACGCTCATGGGACCAATAGCTAATCTAGAGAGTCTGGGTATGCCTTTTCGCAAGAGTACGTGTTTGACTTGATATCCAACACTTCTGGGCTTATATGATATCAGTGACTAAACAAGAGATGGAAAACGAGTACCCGTTCAAGAACCTCCCAGAAGCGTGGGAAGGCATATTTGCTCCAGATAATGGCGTGATCAATGTTCCGCTACTCGTTCGAACGCTGGCGCGCCTGGCTAAAGACTATGGCGCTCACACTCAGCAATATGCCGAGGTGAGAACACTTGTCCCTGTCAAGGAGAATGGTGAAGACATATGGAAGGTCGAAACTCGTGTCAACGGCAATGATACGGTTTCATTTAGGGCTCGGAAAATCATCATAGCGGCAGGTGCATACACAAACCATGTATTGCAACCCAGCTTTAATCTCAAGCTGAAACTCAACATCTGGGAGATGGTAGCATCGTACTTCACGGTCAATGCCGGCCCTCATGGAACCCATTTTCCAAGTAGGTGGCGACAGAATCTGTTAGCAAAGCCACTAATCATTTCAAGGCATGTGGTTTCAGTTTGCAAAGAACGATCATGGCAGATCGCGGCTGTTCTATGGGTTCCCAACAGTCGAGTGGGGTCCTCCCAACGTGTGTCGAATTGCAGTCGATGCAGCAACGAGACAAATTAAAGATCCCAATCAACGATGCGGCAGTGTTGTGAATCCCGAGGATATACATGACACACAACAGTTCATTGAAAAGCACTTGGTTGGAGTTGACCACATAACGCCTGCGTATACCTTATCGTGTCTGCAGACGAACACTTTCGGTATGGCTGTCTCTTTCTGGCAAGTATAGAAGCTAATTAACTATCAGATAACATGTTTGTACTAGACTACATTCCAGAACGGTATCTCCAAGGTGGTGCGAAGGATAGTGTGGCATTGTTTACTGCCGGCTGGGCTATGAAGTTCGTACCACTGATCGGTAGAGCCCTAAAGGACATGGTACTAAACGGGCACTCGGAATATGCGTTGGACGAGTTTAAGATCGACCGCCTGGATCTCAAGAGCAAAGGAAAAGATGGCAAACCCCAAGCAGGCATCATTGACGAAGTGAATGCTGAATTTTGCAATCGCTGGGAGTATCTTTAGTGGTGGGAATTGATGTTTCATTCACTGGATCTCATTTACAACTGCACTTAGGGTATCCAGAGACTACCCGAATCATGTAGGTTTTAGGCTTGTATATAGCCATACCTCTGGATACTTGAGCTTGGATCAATTTATGGGGATCTCCTCAGACTGCGTTTTCATATTGCCTAGGAATGCAGTCTTAACTTCTAACCTTTGATTGGTTTCTCATCTTTTTGTCCGAAATGAACGTCTATAAAGAAATACATGTTTTCTGTGTGGGTAGATGGCAGTCGTGGGCAAATCAGTGATATCTATACATGAACATGAGTATAAGAGGACTGTTTTGTAGCATCAAGGCATCTTTGCTTGCTCAATGCATATGAAAACGCCTGGAAACTTTCGCAGTTGGTATGTTACGAAGGAGAAGTCTCTATTTCCCACATATATTGAGTATATCAGCAAGCTACAAATAGGAAGTTGACAAGCTTTTACAGCTATATAGTTAAGAGGGCTTGGCGATGCTTAGCCGCAAGCTTTATGTACGCATGGCACCTGAAGGTGCAATGAATCCAAGTATGTGGCAGTGGACTTGTTGGAAAGCTATCCTTGAAGGGAAAAGTGATCCTAGGTAAGCAAGGCGTACGGAGGTGCCTCACAAAAGTTTTGTCCTGCCAAGAATAATTTAGCCGAAATCTGGCCGCTCTCCTACACAACGCCTATCTCTCCCCTCTATATACTCATTACCACCTTGTAGCTCAATTATCTTTGGAATATGTATAAGAATACGCTCAATCCAAGCTTGGATCTTAGCTTGTGGGAGATCTCTCCAGCAATTTAG
>NW_007360277.1:1776672-1811047 GCF_000359705.1 Exserohilum turcica Et28A
TGCGGGTGTAAGGATCAGTATTAGGAGACATTGTAACGATAGATACAGACAAATCGTACAGCTACTCAGCTCAAAGGTGGGAGTTGCGCCAAGAAGAGTTATGCCGAAGCGCCGAGATTAGCGTGGGACAAAACTTTTGTGAGGCACCTCCGTACATTTCATTACAATACGATACATAAGTATTGGCGTACGCTACTGCAGAGTACTGCAGGCTGCTTGTGCAGATACGTTTAGTCACCTTGCTGTCCGCGCGGCGAATGTGCCGGGAAACACATCCCTTACCTACGGCTGACCTTTGCAGTCAGTGATCCCAATATTCAATATCTGCACTTCCCTTCCAGTTCTCCAGATATTTACTTGAAAACGCCTATTGTTGCGAGCGGACATGGGGATAATTGAAAAGGATAGATTGATAGTAGTGATCGGCCGCTAGCACGCCCAACACCATGCACGCTCTTCCTGATTCGAGACTCTTGTGGCGGGAGAGCTGCAGTAGCTGAGTTGATGCGCGTTGAGCTTGACTTGCACTTGTGCAGTGGCGCTAGTGGGACGGCAAAGCGTCCCGCTCCCGTCACAGACGGGGTGTCCCGCTGCGCAGGGATGGCCATTAATATGTGAATGACGCAAAGGTCCGGAATAATGCCGACGCCCCCTCAACAGAAATCGTAGTAAAAGTGTTTTACACCTTACATTCCATCACACCGTAGTAAAAGGCAAGATGAAGCTAATATCAGAGTAGATGTTAGAAGTTTTCACATGTGAGAGTACCAGATAAACAACGTCTATCACAAAAAATTTAAGTTTGGGATCAATTGAAATTATATGGCATCGTAATGTGAGGGTCTGGCACCGACCACGGCGGGTTCTTTTGTCCAGGGCGCGCCGCAGTAGGACCGATTCATCGGTAGTTTACTCTAAGCTGAGCAATACAGTCCGCGAGAGGTTGAGCCTCATTCGTCCTTCCTACTGTTTCCTCCAGGATAAAGTTACGGTGCAACGATCATGCATGTTCAGATGCAATAGCTCTGATAGCTGCTCGGAAGTCCTTCGGAGCTCGGTAGTCCGTTGTCTGATGTATGTAGGCCTGCATCCCTGCACTGATTCGTATTGTGAATTCAGTCATCAAGCCACTGCTCAAGATCTCGATTCTGAAAGACCGTCCTGCAAGACTCGGTATTTGACAGTCAGTTTTTTTCTTCGAAATGCAGTTGCCGGTGCAAACTACTTTCTTGAGAGTGATTCGTCGATCGTACACCTTCTTCTTCCCGCCGATGAAGTAAAGGTGACGAGCAACAATTGTGCAGCTAGCGTCAAGAACAAATTCACCCTTCCTTATGCTTCAGTCGTGTAGTCTACTATCTCATGTCTCTAGTCCTGGATGAGGTCGTGATAGATATCCTGTTAGCCTGCATATAGCTGGCTCAGCGTCGTAGCCCAGCGTCGTAGCCCAGCGTCGTAGCCCAGCGTCATAGCTCCTGCTAAGCAAATGTTGCATCTATCAGCGGAGATTTGAGAGCTCATCTTTTAGTTTCGAGATACTTCGTACTTCTAGATATCATCTACCACAGCTTTCTCGTGTCATAGCTGCAACTATAGCTACTGCATTCTCTTGTTTCTCCTTCTATAACCACAAGTGCTAAACCATATGAAACAAAAGCATCAGCGCTTTCCAATCTCGACGCTAGCTGACTCTGTTAGAAAGCAAGCCATCACGCGCAACGGATCGAGCCGTTTCCGTTCCCCCGCCCCTCTAGTCATGCCCATGACGGGAGAGCCGATTCCCCACTATAATTCTCCTCATCTGCACCAAAATCTAAGCCTAAACAGGCCTAGACTCGGAGTCTATTTGAAGCCACTAAATTTCCAGTATACAGGTTGGGAACGAAAGTATTGAATATGGGAGTGGAAGGAAGAAGATCTACGCCTAATTGGGTAAGTGCTTATATTCAATACTGAACATGCCCACTTTGAGCAGTAATTACAGCCTCACAGCAATGTCTCTTACTGATTACTAAGAACAAGAGTTGATCTGATATATGAGCCTCGCAAGTCTTTGTTACAATATCTGAAAGTTTATTGTAGTCGTGGGGTCTCTCCAATAATTCTGGGTGGGCTTCCTTAAACCAATCCTTCATTCTTCACTCTTGTTACACACAGTACTATAATTCGTTCCAAAGCTAGTACGCGAGTAGGACGATACATCGTCTCTATGCCTCGATTATCTAAAACTCTGAAATCTTCGAAAAAGGTGTAAATAGGTGTTATCCTGCACTGCACAGCACACACAGCTATCGATTAGAGGCATAACCTTTTAATGGTATGTTCCCATGCCGATTATGCCCTCATCCTTTTCCTTGAACATCAAAGCATCTTATAATTCATATTAGAGCAAGTTGATGGTGTACAGTAATCTCTCCGTATTATTTCGAGCGTGACGACGATAAGATCTAGCTGCTTGCTGGAGAGCCTAGTCATGCTAGACCGCCTATGGGCAACTCTAGTCATCCATATCTCATCAATTTCAAGTAAATTATTCCCCTTTTATATCTACAGTCTCTGGTCCAAATGCGTTTTGGAGTTTATGTGTTCAAATTTTTAAGGCGTTGCATGATGTTTCGACGGGGCATGTTATTTCCTATCCTACTACCTTTATAGCTATGCAAATATAGAGCTAAGAGACGTGCCATGGTATTGAAGTAGGTAGTGAGAACCCAATTAGAGATTCACCAGCTACGCTGGCTCAGGTGAATAATTTAATCATCTTCTCTACCTGTATAAAACCTGACACAAGCTGCGTACCAAGTGTAGCTATAAGAGCAGCCCACTTCCTGTGAGGTAAGTTTCAGTTTGAACTCAACCTTCGGTAATGTGCGGATCTAGAGTCTCCCATCACGTGTAAGATAGTGGTGTGGGCGAGGCGTAGTAGGTGCATCTATAAATCTTTGCCGAAACCAGTTGTAACAGTAAGATTCATGAGGTGAGCTTTGGCAATAGAAATACTAGCGTATTGGAGGTACGATACAGCTAATTTATTTCATCCGACGTCTGACCGAGCAAAAACTACATATTAGGCCCACACTAAATACTTTATTCATAGCCCGCATCTGACATTCATAAGCGCTGGGTCTAGTGGCTTTAGGGACTAGTACGCCCAGGCAATACGATATATAGGCCCCGGAAATAGGGTATCCTATATACTAATCAACCAATATCTTCTCATCTTTAATAGCTACGTACGCTACCCAAATCCATAATGGAAACAGATTACACCCGTAAGACCGATGCAAAGGAGAAGAAAAAGATCCAAAATCGCATAGCTCAGCGTGTGCACCGTATGTTGTACCCTGAGATTGTGATCTGTTGACACACAAGATCTCACCATGGAAGATAGGTGAAAAGCTAAAGTCCCGCATCCGCCAGCTAGAGGAGCAGCTTGAGAGTTTTACCAGTGCTTCGATACAGAGCGATACATCCAGGCCATGGTGCCCATGCGGCGATTCAATATCGTCATGTGTATTACCAGGAGTCTTGCCGACAATGACATCTGGGCCTATGTCGGACGGGTTGGGCACAAGCTCCAGCGATGTCACATTTGTTGTTAATCATGCTCCAAAGTCACTCTTAGGATCTGATACCGCCGTCGAATCGGGTTTGAGCGCGATTCCGCAAAGTAGCACTGTTCCTCAGCTGAATCCATTGTCCCAGTATTCCACAGAAGGTCAATATATAGACCTTGACTGGCTTCTGACAGCCTCTAGAGCATCTAAACCCGTGTTAGAGCGCTCTCAAGACCCCTCATCGTTGATGGAAAGAGACCACAAAATCCCAGACCATAACCAAGGTTCCTCAGATACATCGCTCCCGCAACATATCGGTTCACCAGATCACGATCAGGTTAGTGACAATGGCGGTCACTTGGCCCATAAGACGGCAACCGCGCCAATAGCAATGGACAATGAACACGAAACACCGCTGAAGCCCGATGCTATAGAGATGGAGCGACTCAACCGTCTAGTAGAATGTAGCAGACGTCTCGGCTTCAATGATTTGAGCGATGCGTTGTTGGCCTACTATACTTCCGACCTGGGCGCATCAGCAGTATTGTCACATGAGCAGTCACTGAATCGGGTCAAACAACTCCCCAAATTCCTTTCCAAGATCAGAGAACATTCGAAACAATGGCCGGCTTGGGAGCGGGCCAACTACGTGAGAGAAACACTGGCAAGTGCGGAAGACGTGTACACCGAGGAATGTCGACTCGCGAGGATGAATTTAGCGAATCAAGGTATAGGCCTGACGCAAAAAGAACTTCAGGTTGGTCAGATGTCTCGGATCACACGCGCTCTGCAACATGAGGTTTGTTCGGCATCTCTAACCATTACGCGTTCAACATACACTAATATATTATATTTGCATCAGATCCCAAATACCTGGGCCTTGGTCACAAGTATTATACTGCATACGAATATACCTGGAGAGCCTCAACCACCACAAACAATATTGATGGTCATGATGCTACTTTGTTGCCGTAGTCATGATCCAATGAGCACGCTTGGTCTTTGCCAGGAGTACTTATTCCAACACTGCACAACCGATAAAGGTTCTGTTCCTCTCCGTTTGACAACCGGTTCAACAGCTGGATCTTATTCCTAGTATTTATCTAGCAACACTCTGCAACATTTATCTTTGAAACCAGGAAAAGAGTCTGTTCAGCCTGTGGCCATGTAGGTGATTGTCTATGGATTGAGATAACACAGTAACCCAGACCTCTCATCAAATACATCATGACCTACTTTCTAAAACGCTGCCAAAGTCAACCCAATTCTCTTCGCTTTTGCAAGTTGTAGAAGCTTTTGCCCCACTGCTATGTCCATAACACCAACTCCGACGCTTTTGTATACGACGAAGCCGCTTTCAAGCCACTCAGTATGCACAGAAGCGACACCGTTGGATCCTATAATTTGTCCGACCTCAAGCATCTTACTCTGATCTATACCTGCACTGACAAGTTCTCCAGCCTCAAGCAGACAACCTTCGCGCGTGTCAACCACGATATGTCCTTCCCATACTTGCTGCGAAAATATTCCAGAGGGATCCACAATAACCTTGAGGAGCTCCGGATCGATTTCTGCCATGTCCAGCCGATATGAGCCGATAGCGGAGATGTATCGAGTTTTGTTCCGAGACATTTCTGAAGTGAGAAATTTCGCGGGAAAAAGAGGTTCGGTGGCTGGAGTGGTGCAGAACATGACGTCCGCAGCCGCAACCACGTCCTCGAGGGTTCTGTTACATTCGTCAAACTGGTACAATTCGATATTTGACGGCCAGGGTGAATGTGAGTCTTCGACTAGGCTTGTGATTAGCCCTTGTGTTCGCTCGCGGCTTCGATTGACGATAACAATCCTGCGGATATCCTGCGCACGTAGCGACACAGCTAAGCGAATGTGCCACTGCGCTTGCTTCCCTGAGCCGAAGACCACGATATTGCCCGTCTCTTTACGAAACTGGTAGAGAAGCATAGATCCAAGGGCGGTGCGGAAAGCGGTAAGCTCAGCGGCATTCAGTATACCAACAGCTTCTCCTCCAGCATTACACAAGGTAAGGACGCTGCGTATTCCTGGCTGTGGTGGCGATGGCTCCGACGAGGCAACAATCGGGTTGGAAGAATCAGCAATGCCCACGATCTTGACACCGACTGACTGTGGTGTTGTAGCAGGCATGAATAGGCTCCTTTTCCCATTCTTCCGAGAAACAACAGCACGTTCAGGCTGAAATTGCTTCTCATTCTGACACGAGTAGGCTGCAAGGATTTCCTGCAAGCCAGTGATGAGTTCGCGGGTATCGTTAGATGTGAGATCGCCCAGTAATTGTTTGACGTCATGATCAGTTAGCACAGTGAAAGCCATGATGTCTGTGGAAAGGATTCTGCGTCTTGTACGTTTCAAAACGAAGAGGAGACAATGGAAAGTTTTGTATTCAACACAATCCTCGGGGACATGTATTATGTGAGCGCTGAGAAGGTCTGCAAATGGGTCAATCGAGGCTAGGCATACTCTGACAAAGATGGTGACCACTCGCCGAGGCCCGATAGATCATATGACTAAGAAGAATACCTATATGACTAAACTAGATACTTTTGTGACTAATCCAGTGCTTCAAGACAAGAATGAAATAGTTGTGCTTGAGATACTCAGTCATATCCCATAAGGCATCACCATATGATTACCTAAAGACATGATATCTCCAAGACACATGGGCTGGAGTTAAGTACTTTATTGCACCATGTACAAGACTCGACTGCGAGCATTTTTATACTGGCTTGATACTAGTTTCCTTTTCAACAAATATATCCTAAGCTTTAGCATTAAAATCACCCACACTCATCGAATCTGCAGCTAGTATAGGACAACTGGGAACCGTTCCCTTTCTATGCCGCTCAAAACGGCGGTGGTCTCCCAAAATTCTTAATTTCAAGGAATATCACTTGAATAACTAGAACGTTAGTCTATCAAGTGAGGTTAGAATTGGGGATGCTGAGGCTACACTCGCTGAGCGTTAAGTATGTAACAAATTTGCGTACTCAATTCTCTCTACATTATTTATAAAACTAAGACGTATTAGAGGCGTAGGAAGAGACATTATTGTTGCCTCATTATAAGACAATAGAAGTTGTATAACTTGTAGAAAAGACTTCTTTTCAGCTCAAATGTTGCATAAACTAACTACTTGTATATAGTGTCGCCAGGATTATATCGTAGAATCAGCTAACCTTGTCTAGGAAGATTAAAGGTTATGTAAGATTCTCGGTCAGTTCTATGCCAATTCAGGTAAACTGTCTTGAGCGAGTTAATTTTAATCGCCGAGCGCTGCAAGGGTAGACAAGATGCTAGGGCTACAGTGAAGATCGAGGCCATAACTTCGGTCTAGGGCATTTAAATGGAATTTCAAGAGCTTTCTACACTAGCGATGGGGTATTTCTCGTTAACGCAATTATAGATGCATCACCTATCAATACTGTCGTATGCAGTCAAGCGAAGAGTTGGGTTAAGAAGGTTAAGAAGTCTTCAACGCGAATCTTGGCCTCTCACCGCCAGTATGATGATAAAACACTTACTAGTGCGAAGCTATGAAGTAAGCTTATGTCTTACATTTGCGTTCTAATTGCTATTAGGCCCGTTAATAATTTCGCTCAAAAGGTAAACACATTCGCGGGTATATCATACATGTATATATACTACGTTAGGTTTCTTCTTGACCAAATACGTTATACAGACGCGTGAGGATCGTCCAACTGAATCTAGATTCCCATCAGCAGAATTTAACCTTTGTTTTGTTACTAAACTACCTCTTATCTGTCAATATGGAATCAATCTTCTACTTGTTAGGATGCATTGCATTCGGTGCTTCTCACGTCTATGGAGATGACACCGCATCCTGTATTACCGACCCTTGCGATATAGGCAAACCTTGTACCTGCGACTATTGGTGGGAGACTGGTAACGACGGTCTTTGCCAGTACGATGTAGAATCCCAACTGAATGTATGATATCCTCAACACGTGTATTCAATTGCTCACCTGGTATTAGGTATGTGTTGTTCCCAACGCAAATATCGGTTGAGGATTTTCTAGCTGTAGTGAATGAATTGCGGAGTCTAAGACATTTTCTCTTAAGAGCAATTTAAAGATTCAGCTGTATTTATCACCATCAAAGCGTATTGCCAGATTAGGGAGCATTTATGAGATTCATATGCAACTACTTTGAGGCTCTTGTGATGATTTCACTAGCTTGCTAGTCTCGTATTATATGCGCTATGCATATTTTATTAAATAACTTCACTTCTACTTGGTGTGCGCATGCTCCATGCCGCGGCGCATTAAGTATGACTTGCCCAGCGCTTTAACGCAATGAGGCACGTTCGTACAATAATTCATTGACTTAACATCAATGTCCTGCGGTTAAGTCTTTCTCCTGATCAATTGGGTTAAATTTTTCATTCAAGTTCCTTCGTCTATGGCATGCCAAGTCTTGAGTCAAAATGAGAGTCTGCCAAACCCTAATTCCGAAATCCGTCATCTACCGCTACTGTAAAAGGCTTTCAGACAAAAATAAAGACTCTTAAGATGCTGTTGGTTATAGCCCTCAATATCTACATATTTCCATGTTCGATTTTCAAATAACGTTACGACACTGTATTGATAAACGACGCTGCACCTCATAGTGCTTGGCTTTGGATAAAGCTACCCTTCTAAGAGAGCCATTGCGCGGATAAGCAAGGTACGCGCGGTCTTCTAAGACAGAGATAATTGGGTACCAAAAACAGCCTTGAAGGAATACTTTGCCAGAACGGAGAACTAGAATTGTCTCCAAACACAGAGTCCAAATAGCTGATGAAGAGAAAAATATCATGCAATGAATCTTTAGTATAGCATATGTTCAATTATTCTTGTACATAGCTCCTAAGTTCTTAGTATACTACTCACTTCACACTTTAAGGCTAAGACGTTCACCAGCACCTATAACGGGTTTTCTATCATATAAGAATAAAAAGCACACTTATATGTTAATACTGCTAAGGTAAAGGGTGGCACTGATGCATACCAAACACATGAAACAGGGGATAGCTTTACTATAGCGGTAAGGTGGTGAGGCTTAGAAAAGTCACATGATCAGACACTCAGCTCTCAAAGTGGCAACATCATTCTCCTAAGCATGAGTTGAATTTGCTTAGTACTATCTATGCTGAGACATGTTGCGACTCTTGTCCTTGCAGCTATACGACACTTGGATATGAAGATTAGCCTCTTTTCTCTCTCTTAACGTCAGTGAAGGCTTTACCCTGATTATGCCCTTTGGTTACTGGTGCTCCCTAGCGGTCTGGGTTCTGTCGCCCTGAGAGATGTTTCTGTATTTATTTACAGATGTATCCGTATTTGGGGAAGTTGCAGGCCTGGGATGGGTCTTGAGCGGCGCAGCAGGCTGGTTTCTCTTGCGGCATAGGTTCGGCATTGGGGTTGGCAAACGCCGCCACTGCGAAGAGGCAGATGCTGAGAAGAGAGAATTGAGGGAATTGCATTTTGGCGTTGATTGGAGAAGACAGAGTGTGTGAGATAACAGTGTTTGATAGAATAGTGATGGATGAATCTCTAGACACGGAGGAAGTACCTCTTATATATCTCATATTCCCTCCTCTGTACGAGTGCCTATGAAGTTACGGAAATAGCGGCCAATTGTTAGACTGAAAATAAAGTTGTTTAATGAGCTCACCACAATCTGCGGAGTACATACATCCACTATTTTATATTAAACAGGACTATATCAAAAGGTTGTTCTTCTTACGTGTAAGCCCGTTTTTGGTTGTTATGAAACGTTCAGGTCTTCTATACAAGCATCTTTTGCATTACTACAAATACAACTATACTTAAACTTAGAACCAAACTCCAATGAAGAGGATAAAGACAACATTTATTCTCTCCGAAGATATGGTCAAAAGTATGCGAAACCCAGAACATTCCTCCACTCTCAATACCTATTTTCATGTACTTGAAAAAATATCAAATGCTGAGTTCATTACCAAGAACAGCAATAGGATATGGGAATTTAGTAATATCTTTCTTACTTGATACATCACTCGGATAGCAAACAACGTTCATAGTAAAGGACTCTTCCCACTTTTCCTCATAAAAGCAGTGCATTAGCTAAACTATAGCATCTATGTAGCTGCTTAATACGATTTGTATATTGGAGCGCTGACGTGAGTCTGATGTTGACATGTCTACGTCACGATATAGTTTCGGACTATGTTGGGTACTGCGTAGCATACAATATGGTAAAGAGGTGATAGTCCGGAGGTTTCAGAGAGACTTGCCTGGTTGCTTCCTGTCTGTCTCTATTCTGAAGCCGGTGTAGCGTCAGAGCTCAGTCAGAGCTTGGGGGTGAGCGTGGTTGCTGGGCCCTGTCGTCTCGTGCACAACCACCTCTCTCCAACTTCGCTGTGCTGGTGGCAAGTCGACTGTTTTCTAGAAAGTATGCCACAGCTTTGGATCATCCTACAAAGAAATGTGTATGTTGGCCATAAAACATATGCAGATAGGGTTTCTGTGGCTTGTTTTGGTGGCTTGCGAACCAAACTTTGAAATGATAGCACCACGTGGCACATAAGTTCACAAGAATTTACCCCCCCCCCCCTCCAATTTCGGAATTCTGGGTCTGCTTGTCGTGGCGCAATACACATGACCAAAAAGTAAGCATTAAGAAGGTGGTGAGAACAGGTATGATACAGTGACGATGTGGTGGTCACCTCCGGTCTCTGGGCTACGTACATGATTCTCCGCTAAGGCGCCATGACTCATCAAGTAAGGCCATAACACTGATGCTAATAATGATGAAACGCTTGGATAGACACATACTCATTTCCCACCTGAAATCTCTTTCAGGGGTTCGATATAATGACTTGAGTAGTTTACTTGAATTTGTTCATGACTCTCATGAATACCAACTGATATCTAGATTTACTAAAGATGTGTATAGACCACGCATTGTGGTTTGAAATATAATAAAGAATGTGAAGAAGACAGATGAGATTCTTAGATTATCTCCATTTCGATATTTGGGTCTCTGATTATTATGTAATCCACGCTCAGGGGAAACTAGATCCTTGCAATGACGTACCTACCTCTTCATGAATTTTCGAACAACGACTACTCCACAGCTACCATCTAACATGGCGGCATTCGAATACATGAAAAGAGGGGCCCAAGTGCGACTTGAATGGCACCAGGTGGATGTCATGGCGCACAGACCACATCGCTTACCACACGCAGTGATGGAAAAATCGAGGCGCCGTCAGTCGCATAATCTAGACATTTGGCACGCTCCCTACACTTTTTACGTGCGTGTTCGCAGTCGCAAGTTGGTCGCGCCGCTGACTTTGGCCGTAGCCCGCCCGAAAAGCGCCACAGCTGGCTAAAAATGGAGAACGAACGCGGAGAACTCGTGGACCTGTAAATTATGCCTTGGGCTCGAGGGAATTGCGCAATCTAACAGTTTGGCAGGTACATCCCGCGCAAGTGCAGCGCCACCAACCGTATCATCCGTCCCGATGACCACGCCTCTGTGCAGATTGCCCGCCATCTTGATCTCGGTGTATTTCTACCACGAGGGCGCCATCAGCGGCGTGCGCTTGCACGGCGTGACCCGCCAAGCAAGCGCCACTCTCTCACGACATGAGCTGCAAGACCGCCGACTGCTCTCCAACGTCTGTCCATCTGCTGATGCCCAGCGCCCCTCGGCGGAGCTTGCACCATGGTTCCATTTCCTTCACACGCTCGGCTGCCCGCGACATGCGCTAGTCGGCTGCAGTCAGACACAAGCCTTGCCTAAGACCGGTTTCTTTTTCCGACGGCCTGGTACGAGCCACCAGTCTGGGCCTGTTGCACCCCCCGACCACTGTTGCAGTCGATCTCTCCACGTCTCCACGTTCCATTTCCCCAGTGAATGCCCACTGTTTTCGTCTACGCGCTCCTTGTACCCATCTTGTTATCACAATGGCCACGCGGCGCTGCACCCTTGATGCTGGACACGCCGCCAATCACACCAGCGCTTGCTTCTCCACTACCCCCGGTGGAGGGGTAGATTACTATACTTTATACAGCCGCCCTCATGGGTAATGATAAGGCAGCTGAGAGAGCATGGTACCGAACAAAAATCGACATATCAAGAAACGACGACGCACATTATCCAAACATTTGTGCACATGTACAACCACGAGGAACGGTGAGGCCCTGACAAAACAGCTGGTCAGTCCTTATCTTGCATACGATACACAAGCCTAACAAACGCTAGCAGCAGCCCTCACCCAAACATGTCGAGCCTGCCGCCTCGCCGGACCTTGAACATGAAAGGAAATCCCGGTCTGCCTTCCTCCAGAATAATCTGCATGGCCTGGGCGCTCCCGTGCCCCTTATGCTTTTCTCTCAAGCTGACTCATCTCAAGCTGACTCGCTTAGCATTCCTACTATACTTACGCCCGAGAGCCCCAATGCCAGCTATCCTCGTGTTGATCGCGTCGTGTTATTTTCCCCTGATTTCGCAATGTGTCCTTGTCGTCCTCTTATTTGACAGCGCTCCACACCTTCTCCAGATATCCACTCTGCTGCGCCAACCGGTTCATCGAGTCATCCGCCTCACCCATGGCGCGGACGAACCCAGCGAGCGCAAACGACTGATTGTCCCCGGGAATGGCGCGGCCTTCGGGCGTCACATTGGCAATGGGGTCGCGCCTGTTCCGTCCCGAATACTGGATCACGACCGGCGCCAGCGGACGCATTACGGGGAATAGCCTGGTGTGAGCCGGGACGGGTTAGAGGTGGCGTGGGTGTCAGGGGGGCCGCTGTGGTTGTGTGAAACATGGAGATGGCGGTTGGAGTCGGGGTACGGGGTACGGGGTGGGGGGATAGCCAGGCGAATGTGCGACATGTACAGCATGTGGGAGTCGGGCGTCGGCACGGTGTGAGCAGGATGAGGGCCTGGCCGTGTTGAGTGGAGGTGAGTGGAGGTGAATTGAGTTGAGTTGACTCGCCTGGGTTCGACACGGGAGTGGTGGTTGCAAGGCAAAGGTCCGGGGACGTCGGTGGGCAACCCCAGGCATCAAGCATCAAGCTGGCGCGGGGCCGGATAAATTCACTCGCGTGCGGGGATGGGGGCGTGTTGGGTGCCGCCCCGCGACGCCGGCTGTGATAGGTTACTAAGCCGGCGGGCCCAACCACCATCAGCCACCACCTGAGCCGCTATCTCCATCTGGACTCTCCCGGTGGGTTGAACTCGACTAGCCAAAGCATCGCCAAGTGCCCTCTGGCGCGAACAAGCTCGTGACAGGCAAATCACACAGCGCCCGCCCGTTGGCCTCGGGCCACCTCGACGCCCACGCGCCTGTGATTGATGGAATCCCGCGAGCAGCCTCAGGCCAATGCATTCCTGCACCACTCCGACGCCCTGGCCCTGGGCGCCTCTGTGATTTAAAGACGTCGACACCGGGCTGCAAATGCTCGTTTCTGCTTCTCACTCCCTGCTAACCCGCCCTCCCAAACACCACACCACGCTGCTTGTGTCGGCTCCCTTCTGCAAGCATGGGTGACAACGTCGAGTCCAAGTCGCCCGGCGGCGATGCCCACATCGAAAAGGCAATCTACCATGTCGACGACATTGCCCTCGACGAGAAATCACAGGCTGTCCAGGACAAGGCCGCTGCCATCGAGGCCGAGAATGCTGAGCACAACATGGGCGTGCCCCAGGCCGTCGCCGCCTACCCCATGGCTGCTCTGTGGGCCTTTATCATGTCCTGCACCATTGTCAGTCACCTCTCTTTTCCCACCCCCCTCCTGGAGAATGCCAGCTAACACGGCTTCCAGATCATGGAGTCTTACTGTGTCTTCTTGATGGGAAACTTTATTGCCCTCCCCGCCTTCGCCAAGCAGTACGGTGTCCACAGCCCTGTCAACGACAAGTGGGTCATTGTGGCTAGCTGGCAGTCTGCCCTCCAGATGGGTGGTCCCCTTGGTGCCATTATCGGCGTGTGTCTGGCTGGTCCCCTTACCAGCCGCATTGGATACCGCTGGGCGACCATTACCGGACTGATGACCTTGAACGCCTTCATCTTCATCTTCTACTTTGCCAACTCGCTCCCCGTCATGTTCGTCGCCCAGCTTCTCGAGGGTCTTCCATGGGGAATCTTCATTGCCAACGCACCTGCCTACTGCAGTGAGATTACACCCATTCAGCTGCGAGCTCCCGCTACCCAGATGTTGCAAATGTTCTGGGCCATTGGATCCATCATTGTCACTGGTGTCACTTACCACTACAACCAGCGGGCAGACGCAAGTGCTTACAGGTATGCATTCCAGTGCTCTACGCAAACAAATCATGCTAACAGATGCCTAGAATCCCCATTGCGCTTCAGTGGATGTTCCCCACCCCTCTTGCCATTCTCATCTGGCTCGCTCCCGAGTCTCCCTGGTGGCTTGTCCGCAAGGGCCGTTACGAAGAGGCCGAAAAAGCAGTTGGACGCCTGGGACGCAAGTCGAGGCTCAACCTCAAGGAAGCCGTTGCCATGATGCGCCGTACCATTGATCTCGAGAAGTCGGTCAAGGACCCCAACATCACCGAGCTGTTCAAGGGTGTCGACCGCTACCGAACTGCCATCGTCTGCGGTGTGTACGCCGCACAGAACTTGACTGGTAACCTCATTGCCAACCAAGCCGTCTACTTTTTCGAGCAGGCAGGCATGGCCACAAACACGGCTTTCGCTCTCGGTCTCATTACCTCAGCTCTGCAGATGATCTTCGTCATGCTATCCTGGATCCTGACCTCGTATCTCGGCCGCCGAACCATTTACGTGTGGGGATCTGCAATCAACGTGGGTTTCCTCATTGCCCTTGGTATTGCCGCCTCTTGCGGCAAGTCCACGGCCGCTTCCCTGGCACAAGCTTCGCTGGGTCTCATTGTCTCTGTCCTCTTTACCCTCGGACCGGCGCCCGCGTCGTGGGTCATTATCGGCGAGACATCCGCCATCCGTCTCAGGCCCCTTACCACTGGTATTGGACGTGGATGCTACTACGTTGTCAACATTCCCTGCATTTTCCTCTCGAGTTACATGCTCAACCCCGACGTAAGACACTCCCCTTCTAATCACTGCTTCGAGCAACTGCTAACCCACTACACAGGAGGCCAACCTTGGTGGCAAGTGCGGTTACGTCTGGGCCGGTACTGGCTTTGTCTGTTTCGCGCTCGCATACATCTACCTGCCTGAGATGAAGAACCGATCCTACCGTGAGATCGACATTCTGTTCAAGCGCAAGGTGCCAGCCCGCCAATGGACAAAGACTCTTGTCGATGCCGAAGACGACGAATAAACAGCGCCTGTCGAGCAGGCCGACGTATAATGCGAATTGCAGTAATGTGTTGAGGCGGGTGTTGACCCTCCTCTGCGGGGGAATATATCAACTACTTAGTTCATGGCCTCTACACACGGAAACTATAAACTTTGTTCTTTCCACACCCACTACTCTCCGCAGACGTCTCCATCATGAGCTTTGTGCGTGCCAACTAATTCCAACCACCCACGCAACAACTCTTTTTCTTTACCCCGTCTGCCCTAGCATGCCCATCTTTCGCCCAGCACATAACGACATCGCGTGACGTACCACGCCCAAGGGTACACCTGGCGCGTATTCTGCAAGTCTACGCAAGTCTACATATAGTTGTGCGCCCCAATGCCCACGTATGATCTGTACAGCTGCTCGATCCGGGCAACCAGCCGACCTTGACAGAAAGTGCAGCTACTTACATAGTCTTTCGGGCCGAGCCCCCCCCTCCCCTGGGCATACTTTGCCAAGTAGCCTTTTTTATCCACCATCCTTGCTCCCTCGCAATATCAACACTAGGTTGCCAAATGCCCACCTGCAAGGCTAAATTTCCGAAAAGTGCTTTTCGGTGGTTTTTTGGGTTGCGGCGCGCCAGGTGGGGCCCCGGCAAGTCGTGAGAGGAGGAGTACGTACTTACTGCTAGCATCGCCGCCGCCGCCGCCCGGGATTCGTCTGTCCGGTGAGTGATGTTTCCTCGTCCTGCGTAAAAGTGCACTGGGTAGCCACACTGCTTGGGTTACGTTCAGACTGCCGAGTAGAGGGACATTATCGCTTCTTACCAATAGGAGGTGCAACTCTCTGCTTCCATTCGTCAAACTCGCTCCTCCATAGGACCCGAATACAGCTCAGGTGAAAGCGAATAACATGTTTCTTGAATCCAGCCGGGATTCTTCATCGCTCCATCTCTGAATGTTCAAGATATCCTACAACGGTATGTAGTTCGGTAGACGAGTGGCTTGAAGGAGCGTCTCCGCAATAGACGGTACAGTGGCATTCATGTGTTGATAGGATACACTCGCGTCACACACTATGAGAATCAGGTATTTTTTCTATTTAGTTATTTGCAGCCCTGCAGTGGCGTTATACGCAAAAATATAAGTCAACATTGAGCCAGACCTTTGCGTGGAGCTGTCCAGCGCCAACCCCCCCCTCAGCTGGCGTGTGGCGCGACCAAGGATACCTTGTGGAATATCGATTGATACACACATACCCAACATATACCTAAGCCCCTAGTCGCATATCTGTAGTGCTATTGTAGTTGAGTAGATTCCTCACGAAAAGTCTTGTATAACTCTCGCAATCAGATGTGCTCGAGTGCACGGCCGAGCACGGTCGACTCGTCTTCAAAGTCGAGCTGAAACCATGCTCGTGGAGAACGTCGCTGCTGACAACCTGGGAAACGAGGCGCCATCGCGACAGCCAATCGAGCATGTGCAGTGAAGGCGTGAGGTAGCGTAGTCATAGTACATACTTCCACTCAACGAGAACAGCACACGTTCCCCACTATTCCTTTGCGTCACATGTATTGAAATCGCCCTACCCTGCTCAAGCGTTGTCATACGTTTTCTTTGCACATGTCAGCTTACCAGACTAAGCTTGTTATATAGCCCCGTCCCAAAATACACAAGTCGCAATATATATAGTTTGTCGCTGCAGAGATTCGGAAATAACATGTGTTGGATTGAGAGCTTGTCTCTTCCCTATCTGACTATAGGGAGTACTATTTATATATATTCTAGGCAAGGAAGACTCACCGCTACATCCGCCTGTGAGTAGAGGTACTACAGCCCGGATGCATAGCGGCGAGGTGCACGACGGCAAGATGCGCAGAGGTGTGACGGAGACGATAAATCCAACAACATCGTTGTCTTTCTAAGACAGCATGCATCGTACAGAAAAGATTGGTGATATGCTGGAAACTACACGAACATACCGACTCTACTAACGGCAGTCATTACAGGACATGATATACAAAGACACGCTATTCTGCATCATTGGCTAATCGCTCTGACATTAGACACTCCCAATCAAGCTTCTAGATTCTGCCCCTTCGCAACATGCACCAGTCTACATACTCGCCTTCCCCCGGCTCTCAAACGGCAAAACCAGAACCAACAGCCCCGCAGCGATAAACAGCACGCCAGACACATAGACGGGTGCGCTCGTCTCGAGATTCGCAAACATGGCCACAATCGGCGCCATGATACCGAAAACACGGTTCGCACTCGCGGTAATGGCATTGCCCGTCCCGCGATCTTTGGTCGGGAAGATTTCAGGTGTATACGCATACAGCACGGCGTACATGATGTTGCTCATGAAATTGTAGGCGCAGTTCCAGCCGAGCAGCGCGTCAGAAGTGAGAGCCGTGGTGGAGCAAAGCAGGAAGACGCCTGTGAGGACCGTGGACGCGGCCAGTGTGCCTTTGCGCCCGATAAGAGGCGTTTCGACTAGAATGCCACCGAGTATGCAGCCGGGGACGCCCAGAACGGCGATTATCAGGCTGTTGCGGTAAGTGATGTATGTGGAGCCGTCGCCGAAATCTGCGCCTCGCGTGGCTTGGATGTAGGGTAGGAAGGCGTTGTAAAGAGGGTACCCGAGGCCGATGAATGCCCAGACTATAGTAATGGTACTGGTAGAGAAGGCGAGCTTCTTTGTGGCGAAGAGGGCTTTGACGTGAGAGCTGTCTAGCTTCTCGAGGTTTCGCTTCAGTGCTGCCTTGGTGGTAGTGACGGCGGTTTGGTGCTGAGTAGCATCTGTTTGAGCAAGGCTATTGCAAGTTTCCAGATCGTCTAGGGTCAACGGGCAAGATTTACGATTGCGGCGAGCAACTTCGTGGACTATGCGGACAGCTTCTGAATCCTGACCCTTGCCCATGAGGAACTTTGGCGACTCAAAGATGGTGAACAACGCAAACCGGCCAACAAACATGATCAGTGCTACGCCGCCCATGGTCTGGATATCCATGTTAGTGTATACGTATATGAATATTCAGAAAAAAAACTTACGAGGATGAAGTATCGCCATCCCATGTTCTGATCCTTTGTGCATACGTCTGCTGTCTGCTGGCAGGTCAGATTCCCTAGCAATGGCCAAGCAACAAGCGTAGCAAAAACCTGTGCTAGCGACCAATATATCGAGAGTATCGTCAGCAAGTACTGATGAGATCCAGGCAGGAACTCGAGGAAAATGGCAGAATCGACAGGAAGATTACCACCAACACCGACCGACCAGAGCGCAGCAAAGGTTCCAATGGCAGCGAAATTCGGACTTCCAGCAGCCACCATTCCAAACACAGCCGTGATTCCAATGGTAAGATTGAAAGCCCATCGTCTACCAAAGACATCGCAGCCGAAACCCCAGAACACGGCGCCGAATAAAAGACCGATATTTTGGGACAGGGTCAGCAAAGGGGGCCTGGTAGGGCGGAACTCGTTGCTGACAGGCGTGAAGATGAGCGAAGTTACAATTGGCCAGAGATTATCCATTGCCCATCCGAAGCCAATCACAATGAAGAGCTGGGATTGTTAGTGAAATCGGGTAATAGACTTTCAGTAACAACATGCCATGTTGTATCCAGACTGTCGGGGTATTCAAAGTGGAAAACACACCTGCCACTGGTATCTCCCCATGCCTATATCCTGAATGGCTTTATTGAGAACCTTGGCCTTGGCTTCATATACGGGATCCAGCGACCCATCTTCAAGAACACTAACAGGTATCGCTTCGTCTCCTGTCGTGGTATGCGTTGAAATGCCCTTTTTACCCGGCGTGTCATGCGCAGGTTGCGTTGCTGGGACGTCGTTGTCGGCCATTCTTATTATCCTGAATGGGCAGAAATAGATGGTTGTAATGGGGAAAAGGCGTTGACACGGCGTGTTGTGTAAATACAGGTCAATTACCAAGGTTGAAGGAAAAGCGGGACGGTGGCAAGACAAGAGTGAACACCGGTAGTGCCAAGGGACCTTGGGTGACGGAAATGCCAATACTTGGATTGGCCTGCATGTTCAGTGTAATGCTTCCCACTGTTACCCCATGGCGCAATCGGCGTTTCCGTTCGCGCAATGTAGTGGGGTAATGTGACATTGGATGTGGGGTATACAGCATGTTGTAGGTGAACGTTAGAAAGAGTGCTCGAGTCGTTGGTTATCGCCTGCGATAAGAAAGCAGCGCCATTGACGTGAGTAATCGTACGATTCACTCATGCAACATAAGCTGTGCATTCTATGTTGAACAAGATCCGCATTGTGCGAGGCGATGGTGCGCAAGAAGCTGTTGAGCGGAGTCACTCCGCGCCTTGTATGACGTATGTACTATCCCACGCCCATGTAGATTCTAACTTCACCCCTGTCAGAGTTCAAATTCATGAAATATATGGTAGTCATTATTTGCGTATACCAGAATTCTATACCATTTGATTGCTGTACATGATCTAGATGTAAGCACTGGCACATCCAGTACGATGCAAGCGCTCTGCACTGCATGGCCTACTTCCACAGCTTGCTCAGACTCGTGGCCTTGTCGTCGTGCTTGTTCAGCACCTTGGCCGTCGCCAGGTCAAAGTCCTCCTGAGTGACGTGTACTCTTCGCTCCCTAAGAGCGTACATACCAGCCTCGGTGCAAACACCCTTCAGCTCTGCACCAGAACATCCGTTCATCTTCTCCGCAATCTTTGTGAGGTTGATTCCACGCGTCAAGTTCATACTCCTCGAGTGAATCCGCAGAATATCAGCACGCGCTTCCACGGTTGGCGGTGGGAACTCAATCTTTCGGTCGATACGGCCAGGTCGTAATAGTGCGGGGTCAAGGATGTCGAGTCGATTGGTAGCCATGATGATCTTGATGTTCTTGGTCGGCTCGAAACCGTCTAGCTGGTTCAGCAGCTCCAACATGGTGCGCTGCACCTCGGAATCACCTCCAGAGCTTCCCTCGACACGACTTGATCCAATACTGTCGATTTCGTCCATGAAGATGATACTGGGCGCGTGTTCTCGTGCCATGACGAACAGTTCTCGGACCATACGACTGCCCTCACCAATGTACTTTTGGACCAATTCGCTACCAGACACTCGGATGAACTTGCAGTCGGCGTGATGGGCAACGGCACGCGCAAGCAGTGTTTTTCCTGTTCCGGGTGGGCCGTACAGCAAGACACCCTTGGGCTGAGCAATACCAAGCGACTCGAAGAGTTCGGGATGTTGTAGACCCAATTCGATGACTTCCTTGATCTCCTTGATCTGCTGGTCCAGGCCACCAATCATGTCGTATGTGCTGTCGGGCACCTTTTCGACCATCATGAGAGAGACGAGCGGATCGACCGAGGAGGGCAGCAGCTTTTCGAGCTTGTACGAGTCGCTCAGTAGAGTAACGCGTTTGCCGGCGGTGAGTTTGCTGATGTCGACGCTGTCGGCGACATCGACGACTGGTCCGGTTAGAGCACTGGCGTGGCGTTATGCCGTGTTGATACATACCATATTTGCCCTCGGGGTGCACTTTGACCAGGACCTTCTTGGTGCCCATGACCTTGACGACTTCACCGACATAGGACCCCGGCTGCTGGAGAAGGCCAAGCTCTTCGCGCAGTAGTCGCACCCGTGAGTTGTAGTCATTGCGCTGGGCTTCGAGTCGTCGTAGTTTTGCTTGGCCCTGTATGATCTCGAGCTTCATCGCCTCGATCTTGTTGTGGAAGAAGGTATCGAGCGCCATGGCTGTGGCGGGCGCCGGCCGCGGTGTGTAGACTAGCCGGGGGAGGGGAAATGGTAATGCAAGAATGCGCGGCCACGATGGGAGACGAGGCGACGCTTGGACGGCGGAGAGGAAGGGCGCGTGTGGGGGGGGGATAGCGATGGGGATGGGGCGATGGCGGTGGTGCGGGCGTGGGCGATTGTCCGTCGACGAGACGAGACGCCGTCACGGTGGAAGCTTCCGAAGCTGCGACGGGCGGATTAATGGTTTTGCCGGGAGGAGCCTGGCACGGCGGAAGGTGGAAGCTGTCCGCCCCACCAGCGCCTTCCGTGCGCGTTTCGCCAAGCCGCATGTGGCAGAGACGGCGGCGGGTGCACCGCCACTGGCCGGGCATGGGCATGGGCATGGGCATGGGCGTTGGCATGAGTGGCACGACCGCCGCCCGGCCAGCCAGAGATTACATATGCATAGGTCGAGGGTGGAACCCATGGGGCCGTACATGTGCAAGCACAAGCGCAAGCAGCCCCGGCCTTGTCAGCGCGCCTGGTGCGCTCGCACTCGTGCCGTCAATTCCGTGGCGGTCTTGCAGGTGCCATCGGGCATGAGACAGGGCCCGCAAAATACGCCATGGTTGGGCGCAGGCGTCGTGGTGAATGGCCGGCGCGCAGCCGCTCGCATCTCTAGCAGGGTCATCTGCAGCTTCCGCCCACACCACACCTCAGCAGACTCAGCAGACGCAGCAGACGCAGCAGACGGACACCGGAAGGACTGATATGCATCTTGGCCCTTCCCCAGCAGCCGTCATCGTACGGCCGCGCACTGGTGACTCGTGCACATAAACACCCTGGAGCTGGGGCCCGTCCACCAAACGTTTCCCAGCGTCGTGGTCCCCAAACAAGGCCCGCCTGCAGATAATAGATAGCCCGCCGGCGCCCATCGATCGGTCCTGCGCATCGCCATCTCGCGACCACGTCATGGAGGACCGCACGCCCACCGCATCCAAGGCCAGGGCGACACCAGACACGTCCCGCCAGGGTAGCACACACGCCGCCACCACGACGCCCTCCAACGACACGCCCACGCCGAGCGCGACGCCCGCCGAATCTGCGCGCAGGCGGCAACAGGCTGCCATGCAACCCTCAAGCTATGGTGCCGCCCCTTGCACGACGCTGCACCTGCGCGAGCGCCCTGAGGCCACATGCTAATGCCTGCACAGGTTCCATCACGTCTGCCCTCGACCGCCGCCAGCAGAACCCGCCCTCGTCCGAAGGCTCCACCAAGCCCAAGAAGCCGTCCATGACCCGCCGCGCAACCTCGTCCAAGTGGCCGCAAAAGGGCCAGGAGTTCAGCGTCGACGATGCCGAGGACGAGGTGGAGCTCGACCAGGCCCAGCAGGACCTGCAGAAGAAGCAGCAGCGACAGACGCTGCGCCGCAAATCATCGACCGTTCGACGCAGAGCCGCTGCCCAGCCCGCAGCGCTTACCCGCATCGACTCGACCGAAGACGACGAAATCGAACAAGAGAGCGCGGGTCCGCCCACAGGAACCGATGCAGATGCGGCGCCGGGCTCGTCGGGTGAGGAGACGGTGCAGGCAGAAGACGAGAGTGCAGGCGCCGACGATCTGAGTGACGCCGAGAGCTTCACCCTACGCGACCGCCAGGACGCAATCAACGTGACGCATCCCTTTGGTATCAGGATATGGAAGCCCGCCCTCTACAAGAAGGGACGCTCGGTCCAGCGCAACGCAGAGGCCGACATACACTCATCGCCCGGCCTCTATGTGAGCAAATGGCTGCTCCTCTTCAACCTCGTCTGGACACTCGTCTTTGGCTGGTGGCTGGCTGCCGTGGCTGCCATTGGGGGCTTGCTATGCGCTCTGCTTGGCTTCAACAAGAGCTGCAAAGAGTACTCGCGCCTCCTCTTCCACCTCGCCGGCTACCTGTTCTACCCCTTTGGCAAGTACGTGAAGCTCATGCAGGACGAGGCCTACTTGGACGAAGACGAAGGTGAGGGTCGCAGCATCAGTGAATACGAGCAATGGCAGAGCGGGGACATTGAAGAAGGACGTTTGTTCTTCGGTCCTACTAATGGCGGCGAAAGCTCGCTAGTCGGCCGCAGACGCAACAGTGTTGATTCGACCGGCGACGAGACCACGAGTCTGCTCGGAAGACATGGCCGCGCCAACGTGAACCATACGGACACTGCCAACACCAAGAGGAGGCTTTTTGGTCGTGGCAAGTGGACGCTTGGCCGAGTGGTATTTTTCCTCTTTTTCTACGGCTTGCTAACACCCTCGCTCCTGTTTGTTTCGACTCTTTGTTGGTTTCTTGTCTTCACGATCCCTATGGGCAAGACGACATTGCTCTTGTTGGATCACTTGCGCCGTCACCCCCTAGCTCTCTCGTTCCACTCGGACAATGGCAATGTGCGCCGCCCCGGAGAGTCGTCGTCTATCCTACTCTGCACATACCGTGCAGTCGGCATCAAGTACTGGAAGTACACGATTGATGGCACAAACATCTTTCTCATCAATCTCCTCGGCCTGGTGGCGTTTACCATTTTTGACTACTTTGTCTTGGCTGAGAAGTTGGAGCTCAAATTCTGGCTCACGGATCAGTTTCTGCTCTTCACGCTTGCACTGTTGTCCATTATCCCCCTGGCATACTTTATTGGCCAAGCAGTAGCCTCCATCTCGGCTCAATCGTCCATGGGAGTTGGCGCGACCATCAATGCTTTCTTCTCCACTGTCGTCGAGGTTTTCCTCTACTGCGTGGCCCTCAGCCAGGGAAAGGCGCAGCTTGTCGAGGGAAGTATCATTGGCAGTATCTTTGCAGGTATCCTATTTCTGCCGGGCCTGTCCATGTGTTTTGGTGCTCTGAAGCGTAAGACACAGCGGTTCAATGTGCGCTCGGCTGGTGTGACGTCCACGATGCTTTTGTTTGCCGTCATTGGCGCTTTTGGGCCTACGCTGTTCTACCAGATCTACGGAAGTGTAAGGATAGTCTCTTGCATGTTGGAAGGTGTCGCTAACCAATCACAGCACGAGCTCAACTGTCACCAATGTGTTTCAAACAGCCACAATGCTCCATTGGCACGAGATTGCCGTAGATGCTACTACTCGCAGACGCCAGCACTCAACGACCGGTTCTACAACGACGCCGTCAAGCCTTATACCTGGTTCGCGGCTGCATTGTTGTTCTTCTCGTACATCATCGGTCTGTTGTTCACGCTTCGAACGCATGCTGCGACCATATGGACCGAGCCCGATGCCCAAGAAAGAAAACTATTGGAGATGAGCGCGAGCAGCCTTAGTCATGGTAGTCAAGCCGACTTTCCCCACTCGTCGTTTGTCAGGCAGGCTACGGGACAATCGGTTAATCGCGCGCATATTCGTGACAGCCAGTTGTACAAGCGCATGGTGAACCAAACGTTGCAAGAGGTTGGTCTAAGACGAGAGCAGTCTACATGGGATGACCGACGGCCCGGGTCAGAGACTGGCAGCAATACTCCGCACCTGGTGCCGCCCAAGGATAACGACACACACTCGCACCACTCGTTCCACGTCGAGGGACTCACGGATGACGCAGCCGAACTATTGGCACGCCAGATCACGGAGATTGCTGCAACGACGACAGCTCTGGCGACACGTGACGTTAGCAGGGCGCCTCGTAAGACTGCGCAGCTTGCGCATGGGTCAGCGAAGGGGCACGGCGATCGCCCTGCTCACACGCGCAGCAACACAGAGGCAGGGCACGAGGAGCATGAGACGGCACCTGGACATGGCTCTGGAGGACACGACGCACCCAACTGGAGTCGTCAAAAGAGTGCGGCGATTCTGTTGAGTGCAACGGTTGCGTACGCCATCATTGCGGAGATCCTGGTCAACACGGTGGACGGGGTGCTGCAAGGATCAGACATTGACGAGAAGTTCCTTGGCATCACCTTGTTTGCCTTGGTGCCCAACACGACCGAGTTCCTGAACGCCATCTCGTTTGCGATGAACGGCAACATTGCGCTGTCGATGGAGATTGGATCGGCCTACGCGCTGCAAGTCTGTCTTTTGCAGATTCCGGCGCTGGTGTTTTACAGCGCGATCCACAGCGGCTACATCCCCGCGCACGAAGCGGCCAGCCAGACGTTTACCCTCATCTTCCCGCAGTGGGACATGGTGACGGTGATTCTGTGCGTGTTCCTGCTGTCGTACATGTACGGCGAGGGCAAGAGCAACTACTTCAAGGGGTCGATTCTGATCCTGTCGTATCTGGTGGTGATTGCCGGCTTCTATCTTTCTGGCTTCAACGACCTGCAGCGCATGGGGGTTGACCCCATGGACACGCTAGCGCTTGGCGGGCTGCTTGAGCAGCAGGTGCAGTCCATGACGTTCAGGACGGCAGGGCGGGGTGGGAGCGGTGTGGCTTACTAAGCGTGCTTTGTCATGCTGGCGCAGTCAGGTGAGCGTCGCGAACCCTGTTCTGCACGAGACTAAAATCGCCATGCAGTAGTAGTAGTAGTAGTAGTAGGCCATGTTTTGTTCGCGTTCATTGTTTTCTTTTGTTGGTCTCTTTTTTTTTCCTAGTTGTATGAACAGGCTGGCAGGGGTATTGAATGTATGTATGTATACACGGCGCCCCGGCGCGGGCGTTACGGGGGTCAGTAAGTAATGGCATAAAACAATGAGGACTTGTATGCGGACAGCTACAGCGCCACCGGAGGGCTGGCATTGACCAGGTGTCCCGGGGCTGTTGAATGCAACTGGAGAGGTGATTGGGCTGCTGGGGGAAGGTGACGGTGTGCATGATTGGCGTGCGGTATACAGCCAAGGGTGTGTCGGCAGGATGCAGTGCCGAGACCGGAGTGCAGGAGTGGGCGTGCATGGGTGGGCATGACGGGCGGGAATAAGGCGTGTGCGCGTCTTCGTTGGTGTGCGTGTGTGGAGCCGGTCGAGACCAACACCACGACTGAGACGGGTGACAAAGGGCGACGAGGGGCGGCGAGGGGCGCAGCATCACATGACGGCCGGATCGAGTCAGCCAGATCGGGCCGGCGCAAGCACACGGCGCTGGACGTGTAAGCACGACGCAGCGGGCTTACGTCCGCCTGGGTTGCGCGTGTTACAGGACGCTCTTGCACACGGCCACCATTCGCTGCGCGCACAACCGCAGATGCGCGGCGAAACAGCGCGGGCGGCGGCCGGTTTCAGACGACCAAGGGCGCAGGCGCAGCAGCGTAGCCAAGTGCCGCGCCTCTCCGCTTCGTGTGCATCCCATCCAGGCCTGCCTGCCTCCTGGCACTGGTGCTGGTGCTGGTGTCATCCGCCTTTTTGCATACACGCACTTGCACTTGTGCTGGCCTGGTCGCCGCGCCCTTCCGCACCAAGCATGTTAGCCGTGGCGTACCACCATCATCGCCGTCTGCCATCATCCTCCCATATAGTCGCGCCACCTCGATTGCCTGGGTTTCCTTGGGACAGCGACACACTGGAGCCACACCTCCCGACCCTCGACCCCTCCTCCTCCTCCTCCATGGGGCCGCCGCCCGCCGCCGCCGCCCATCCATAACAGACACGCCCGCCACCTCGCCCGCTGCCGCTGCCCACAGCCCACCATTCTCGACAAGATGCGGCCTGCGCGACTCGCCCGCCTGCCGTGGCAGTTGACCTGCCTCCTGCTCGCCGCCCGCGCCACAGCCGACATCGCGCCCTCCAACACGTCCACCGCCCGCCCCGATGTCATGAACGGCACCCTGCCGCTGATCCACGCCGACGGCGTCGACCGCACCGTCGCCGACCTCATCCCCTTGACGCAGCAGGCAGCCAATTCGGTTCGTGGCGACCCGACCCAGTGTCGCGTACAAGTGCTTGGCGCTGACATGGAATACTCACCACTAGGTCAAGGGCAATCTGTACAACACCAACTTCTCCAGCGTCGCAAACATCTCGACCAACGATATCGCCTACATCAGCTGCAACCCCAGCGACTACGCGGGCTTCGACAATGCCCAAGCCGTCTTTGAGCAGGCCTACCAACAGGCCAACATCTCGGCCGTCATCCTGTACAGCACCGCGACCGACTACTGCGACTACCAGCCCCGCAGTTCCCAAGAGATGATGCAGCTCTTCCCCGTCTACTCCATGACGCACAAAGACGACTCGGGCTTTGTCCTCCGAGCCATCGACGGGCTTTCCCCCGACAAGAAATACACTGTCCGTGTCCCAGGAAATGGCAATGGCAACGGCAATACCGGTGGCGATCAAGACCAGACACAGAACCCACTGGGCCCCTCGCCGTCGACGGCCGTCGCTATGATCATTCTGTACAGTATCACCGGAATTATCACGGCTCTGTTCCTCGTCATCATCGTCACGGGCGCAGTGCGAGCGCATCGCCACCCCGAGCGCTACGGTCCACGAAACGTGCTTGGACGGCCGAGGCAAAGCAGGGCGAGGGGGCTGGGCAGGGCGATTCTCGACACTATTCCCATTGTAAAATTTGGGGAAAAGGAGCAGGCCAAGCCTGCCGATGTTGAATTGGGCTCGACAGCCGAGATAAGAGACGTGAATGGAGCGCCTGCCACCGCCAGCAACGAAGATGCAAACCATGCTACAACATCCGCCCAAGCAGCCCAAGCGCCGCCGCCGCCAGCCACGGAAGGCGCGGCGGAAACACGACAAGAAGCGGCCCCTGCAGAGATTGAGGGTATTGCTCCAGCACAGCCTGCTGGTGTAGCGGCCGCAGCGGTCGCCGATACGACTTCGAACGACCAAAGCCTGGTATGCTCCATCTGTACCGAAGATTTCGAAAAGGGCCAGGACCTCCGCGTTTTGCCTTGCAACCACAAATTCCATCCCGAATGCGTCGATCCATGGTTACTCAACGTTTCGGGTACCTGCCCGTTATGGTACGTCGTTCTCAATCAACAGTTTGTTTTTGTTTCACTAACGGTTTGTAGTCGTGTCGATCTCCGACCGGTAGATTCCCAGGATTCTTCCGCCTCACGAGCAGAAGGCGAACTTGCTCCGCCGCTCAACCCGGAAGCAGAAACCTCACACCGGCGCCGCCACGCACTCCGTGATGTCCTCTCCTTCCGCCACTTACCAAATGCCTCGGCCGAAGAGCGCATCGGTGCTCTGCGACGTCTGCGAGAGCAACGGAGAAACCAGAGCGGCGATCTCCATCCGGAAAGCGCAAACGCTAGCGCAGAAAACGTTGCCAATGCAAGAGATCGGAGAAGCAGGAGGATCAGCTCCCGTCTCAGCGATGTCTTTACGGCCCGTGCGCGCAGAGACCGAAGTGATACCAGCCCAGCGGCCCACCAGCGAGATACTGCGACACCAGATGGCGCCGATGGCCCGAGTGCTGCGCCGTCTAGTCACTCTCATACTCAAAGTTGAAGTCTCATCTTTGTTAATTTGATAGTTTTAGTGTAAACCCATATACCATATCATATGATTGAATGATTTCTAGTGGTGAATTTTATCATCGATGAATATGGAGTTGGTTTGTATGTACTTTTAGAACAGACACAGACACAGACACGTGTTAGAAAATTAGTGTATAGTAGGTAGTTCTACATGGATTCATCTTCACGAGCGGAATTGTTACTTACTTGATCAAGTTGGCCTTTTGTTTTATGGACCGTGCTGACCTTTTTGTTCTAACTATGTACATGTGCATGAGTAGCTCGAGTGTGTACTGTATGATGTCATACCCGAGAACGCTAGACTACGCTACCACTACTAACACCAAGTCCCTCACTCACGTTGTTTTTCCACTCTCCTTGTCGGCTTTTTTTTTTGCTCTTGTATTCAAAGCAAGTGTTGCTATGTGGAATCAAGATTTAACGCGTCTACTTTGGTGATTGATTGAACTTTTAAACCATGACATGTTGCATTTATGCCTCATACTGCTGTAGGTTATCAGGTGCATGGTGCCGACGAGCAAGGGTGTGTGTGTGTGTGACGCGTACGTATATGACATCTGTCGTGGTGATGTCTTCGTAGAGATGCACGGAGTGGATAGCGCAGGAGATGAAGGGAAAGGGGGACGAGTATGCAGTTCAAAGTCCAGACATGAGACTTTGGTGTGATTCCATGCACTCGTGCACATGCGAAAACATTGTGGCGTATATACTGTAACGGAGAATACTGCATGGGGCTTGGGTAGCTCGGCACATGGGCGCGTGTGGCGCCGCCATCCCGCTTGATTGGTGGGGTATGCAGCCCGTCGAGTCAGTGGGGTCCAGCATTGCCCGTGTGAGCACGACGGAGAAGGCCAAGGAAACTTTGGACAACAAACTGCGTCGTCTAACATTGGCTGTTTTTGGGGGGGGGGGAGGGGGCGGATATCGTGCATTCAGGTTTAGCCACAAAGTGTCGTAGACCCAAAGAGGGCACCTCTCCCGCTTCTTGTCGCTCCGTTTGTGCATCTTGGCCCTGTTTGCGCTGGCGGACATGAAACGAGTAGTTCTATGTACGTACATAGATAGTCTTGCGTATAACAATATACCCTCTTGTTTATGCGGCTGAATTGGCTCCAAAGAACGACTTTTGCGTGAATTTTTTTTCTTCTTCTTTTTCGGTTGCCTCGCGTTGAGAAAGAGGAGAATCAAATCATGCTCTTCGCACTGTTCGCTTTTCTACTTTTCACTGCTTTCGGCTCGCGCCTACAACAAGGGCCAGGTTGTGCATTACTACAAGGAATGGGAGGCGGTCATGCAGAAGAGCATCATCAACGACGATTGCAGCTCCCAGCACACCCAGCTTGTGGAGCAGCCCGAGCATGGCAGCTGGGATCTCGTCAGTTGCATCCTGGACAATTTTTTCCCGAGGCCCGCCAAGACGGAAATGGCAATCGTGTCGGTTCTGCTGGGCCTGCTGCCCATGGCACTGCAACTCGTCGGCCCACGCATAGTAGACGTTGCCGAACTGGGGCTCCGCCGACCCGTCCTGGCCGCGCTTCTCAGCCTGGGTAGCACAAGCGCCGCGCTTCAAAACCATGCCACAGGCCTGGAAGCCGTGCGGAGAGACCAAAAGGGCAGACACCATGTGCTCTGGCCGCAGAACATGATTGCCCCGCCGACATGGGCCATGACACTGATTTCCATGGTCGAGTACGTATACATGCAAACATTCTGGATGGCTAGGGCATGGCAGTCTGCAAAGCGCTGGGTAGAGGGCGAAGTCATGCCTTGTGCCTGGAAAGACGAGGTACCCCTGACAACAACAACAACAACAACAACAACAACAAGAGAATTGACAAGGAAAACAAGATACTGGATGTTGATTTTGAATTGGTCAATTAAGCTCTTGGTCTGGATTCAGATCATCCATGGGACGATTGTTTTGTCTAGCGAGCTTTTCATATCGCTGTTTACCTCGTTGCAGGTTGTCGGGCGGTTTCTTTCTGGCGCTATCGTGTGCCGAGTGGTGTTGGAGTTTGAGATGTATGGATTGCGAGAAGTTCATAAACTGAGGAGGTGATTCATTGTAGGGTATCAAGATACCATAGCAGTATCGAATTCAATAGATAGCCCGAGGGGCGTGATACCCATTTCAGGTTATGGTTGCAAAGATTAAGTGTGCTGTTTGCTGCTTGATAAGACATGGTCAAATTCACTCTGCCTCTCCTTGAACGTGAGTGGAACCTCTGTTTTTTTATTCCAGTATAGAGCACTTTGGAATATGTTTCCTTGTCATTCATTCTTGAAGCGAAATGGGCTGTATCACATTGTTGAACATCATCTCATCAAATTTGATACGCTCCCACCATACTATTTCATTGTTGCATAGAGACGCTAAACTGATATCAATCTTCCGCCTCTACCTCTGCCTCTATCAAACTCTCAGCTACACCTGGGTAACTGTAAAGATTCAAGAATTTCAGGCCTGCCTTGTCCAGTATGGCTTTCCAATCCGCTTCGGTCCTTTCACGCACAGCAAAGTGCGCTAGCATCATCATGTCCATCGATGTCGCTGCAATCGTTGGTTTCTCTTCTGAAAGCACAATCTCATTGAGTAGCACACGCGAGTATCCGGGTTTGAGCGCGGGCCGAAGGTTTTCGAGAATCTTAATGCCCGCTTCATCATTCCAGTCGTGAATTATTGAATGTAGTGAGTATGCTCTTGCTCCCTTTATTGGCTGTGGGGTGAAGAAGTCGTGGACTTGGCTTTCAAAAGGTAGTTTGTCCTGATCTGGGATGCTAGCAATGACGGGCTCTCGGTCTTGAAGAACAAGCTTCCCCGGATGGCCCTTGTGCTGCGCGCTGAACAGTTCGACATCGTGTCCGCGGCCACCGCCGACATCCACGAGGAGCGTCTCATTGATACTGGCGTCGAAACCCTTGATAAGACGCTCTTCAACCGGGTAGAAGCCCGGGTCGTACCAATTCGCCTTTCCGGCACGATATGCTGACATGAAATTGTCAAACTCGTCCAGGTGAGGTGGTGTGGCTACCAGCCACGGAAAGAATGAAAGCTCCGTGCCATGTGCAGCCTGAAAAGGACCATTCGTAGGCGAGGTCGGCAGTTTGTAGCCGGTCTTTTTGAAAAAGGCCGGAAACCCATTGAAGGATGGCCGCGCAACATCGTAGCAAAAGTCGATACTTTTGTGGTAATTGGCTGACGCAAGGCCATGGCTGAGCCGTGTTCCGAGATATTTACCGTTGGAAAAGGAAACGATCTTCATGGCAATCAGGTGACGCATAATTCGTTGGAGCAGAGCGGCATCAACCCCCGTCTTTGAAGCCAGATCATCAGGGTCAACGCCAGTTTCGCCTGCATCCTTGAGGTGTTGAAAGAGCTTCACTTCAACAGCTAGTTTGCAGTGTGCTGACAGGGCAGGCTGCGAATTGTCAGCGGAGTTGCAGGTGTGTCCAATCCAGCTACTAACCTCAGCCCAGAAACTCCTCTGCAAGAACTCGCTGGGAATCTCAAGGGCCGCTACAAGATCTCTGCCAAGTTCAACAAGATCCTCTCGGGAGCCTCTCTCTTGGCGTTTGTAGGCCTCGCCGGCTGCCGCAATCCGTTCGAGGATCACTGAAGGAGGTGTCGCCATGTTGTATATTGTGGATGATTCCTATCTTCAATCACGGAAATTGAGCCTTCGCCTTACTTCCAAGTATCAGCATGTGTACTCGTAAGTGGAAACGGCCTTTATCTTGAGGCACCGTGTGCAAACCGTGCCATACGTAGCCGAAGGCGTGACTCGATCATGCCCCATTTTTTGTCTACCTTGTTCCCAGGAACAAGTCTTGGGAGTTATATCTACATGTTATAGCCATAGCGGTGTGGTGGATATTTCTCCCAACCCGCAAATGTCAGGTGTATATGACAATGGACTCGGGTCAGTAATAAATCACATTAGGGGGTCTTCCTATAACAATTTTCGTGATTGCATTGCTCACAAAAGAAGGCTTCTCAATTGTTATGAACAATCAGCCCATATATTTCGGCACTGAATTCCGCCCATGCATAAACGCACGCGAGTCAGACAATATTGTCTGCAGGCCAAGAAGTCATCCCTCAAGCTGAGATCTTTCTCGTCGAGCGTAAACACTTGTTTTTTGCGGTTGTTCAAATAAGCAAATCAGTAGAAAGTAGCAGCAAGTAGAAGCAATGAGTTTATTTGCTTAATCTCTCGTGAATGATGGGAAAACCTAGCGCTTCACCGAGTCATGAACTTCAAATTTTTGAAGGATTCGTTGGTCCATTGAATCCAACATTCCTTGCGCTTCGCTTAGAGTAAGAACTTCCAATGACCGGTGAGCTGATAGTTGGCCCATGTCTCCCAATCTTGGTATCATTCGACTTTCAATCCATCTTGTGAAACACTGACCACGTCACTCATACTGTTCGTGCATACACAGTGAGCCTAAATCAAGACTTTGGCCTCAAAATGCTTGTGATACTCTCAATCCCTTGACCTATACCCTATGTAAAGTTCCCTTTTAGTTCTGTATTCCTTTCTGGGGGCCGAGAATCGGCAAGTACAATGTAACCATCCCGTCTTCTCTCCTTCTTTCCTGTATAATTTTGGTACTTTGTCCTATTCATTTTATATTTCTTGCCACACAACATAGACATTGCAACGATGCCAGAGTCTGTGGATCTCACAGAGAGCAGGCAAGCAGAAGTCCTGATCGTTGCGTGGGCTACCACCGGAGCTGCAATCTTAACGGTACTGATAAAACTCTTTGCGCGAGCCAAACTTGTACGAGTTGTTGGTTGGGACGACTTTTTCATCTTTTTGTCGTTGGTAAGAAGTTCTGATTGACTTCCCCCCCAGAAATCTCAATCTCTAACATCTTATCAGATTTTCAGTATCATAGCTTCATCGTTTGTACACTATGGAGTTGTGCTAGGGTTTGGTCAGCACACAGCGGCCATTGCCGCGAAATACGGCAATGAGAGACTATTCAAAGGCGCTATGATCCAGATGCTTGGATATCGTAGGTCGTCTCTTTAGTAATTGACTTGGGGCAAGGCGCAAGCTGATATATCATAGCTTTTAATATCGGTAGGGTGCCGGGGCACGGATGGTCAGTCTTTCGCAAAGCTGACAAGCTATAGCCGCTTTTAGCTTCCCCAACATCTCCATTGCCATTCTTGTCTGTCAGATACTCTCTCCGAACCCCGCACGAACTATTGCCCTGTACTCAATGGCAATCTTACAGGTCATATTTGCCATAATCACCATTGCCCTCGCATTCGCGCAATGCCAACCGGCCCGCAAACTGTGGGAGAAGACACTGCCTGGGTCTTGCTGGAGTCCAGACGTTCTCAACTACTTCTCATACTGGCTATGTGCTTATACTACTCTGACCGACATAATACTGGCAGTGGTACCGGCACGTGTATTTTGGAGCCTGCAGATGCCCTGGTCTACGAAAATCGGACTCATCGTAATGATGGGTATGACGATGTTGTCTGCGATTGTCACAATTATCAAAGGAACATATCTGCCGCTCTTCACGGACACAACAGACCCGCGTAAGTATGTCAAGCGATGATACTGATTACGGCTAATGAGTTCGCAGTTTGGAAGCCGGTACCGCTCGTAATATGGGGCCTGTAAGTTAGATATCTCCCACCACTATCAGGCTTTACGTAAATAAGCGAAATTTTGCTAGGGTGGAGCAGAATATCGTCATCATGGCTGCGTGCGTTCCCACGATGCGGCCCTTCTTCAACCACGCTTGGAAGCGCGGCTTCTCAACAAAATCAAGCTCCCGCACCAAATCTTTGTTCAAAGACCCATTTGCACCTGCAAATATACGAAGAAGCCACCTAAAAGGCCAAGACGGATCGATATCAGATGTTGCTTTGAATGACGTGGGATTAGATCTGGATCAGGCTAGCAGAGTAGTATACGAGGATGATGCGATAAGCCACGAAAGCCAACGCGACATTGTGAGAATAGTAGAGGCCAGTGACAAAGAGACATCTGAGACTACGGCGAAAGAGACAAATGCTCAGCAGGGCGACAGGACAACACTGACGGGTGTGGTACACCATCGTAATGGCTCGTGCTCTGCATGCTGACCCGTGTAAGCACGATGGTCACATGCGTATCATGGGTATGTATTCAAGACAGAACAGACCATGTCACACGCTTCATTAATATTGTGATCGATTGACACAATTTATGATCTGACGTGGAGGCTGACTATGATCGAGGATACATAATAATACATTTACATGCTTCCCTGCATTATTCTGTATTATTGTTCCATTAGAGTCTAGTGAGCTCGAGGCTATGTAAGACTTTGGCCGAGG
>NW_007360277.1:1815704-1835812 GCF_000359705.1 Exserohilum turcica Et28A
AGGAGGGTTCGTAGAGTCTCTTTGAGTAGGCGCCTTTGGATTGTTGTCTTGTTAAGCCCTTCTTTTAGGCTTTTTTCGTTATAAATGTTATATATATATATCCTAGTTGAAGAGGAGAGTATTGTAATAGCTTGTAAATCGTTGTCGTCGCTAATATATGGGTTGACCTCTGCATCTATGTCTTTTCTGATATAAAAGAGCGTTCTTGGCCTTAACCCCTTATAATGCATTATTCTGTAGCTTTGCAGAAAGTAGTGTGATGTTTTCTTGCTTCGAAGAGCGAACAATCATCTTATTCCAGGAAAGAAACCACCCCGGATGATATTAATATAAGGCTTGCAACTTTGCTCCCATGATCTAAAAAGTCTGAGTTAGGACCACAGTGTTTATTTATAATTGTTCTAGCGTATTCTTGGAAATCCGGATTTCGGTAGAATTCGCTGAGAAAAATTCCCTCAAAAGCTGACAACATCCTTGGCAAATGATAGACATACCTCAAATCGAGGTTAGGTACATGGAATACGTTCCCAGTGGGTTCCAATGTTCAGCTAATTCACCATGGAAAATAGGCTTGGGAGTTGGGACGATTGCCTATAGCAGGATTGCGCTAGTGGCCAGGGAAGACAATAGCCAACTAAAGCAACAATACAATAGGTGAAAAAGGATGGTTCTTTGCACTAGGACGGCGTGTAGAACAGCAAAGGGTTTAGCGGGTGTGTTCGCGGATGGCTACGGGAAACAACCACAACGACACGTGGCTCAGGCGCGCCTAACTTCCACTTGTAGTTAGCGCTATAGTCAGGCTCGCGGACACCCCGCGCCTTATTCAGCCTAGTTTGCGAACCGGTGTCATCAAGAGGCTGTTCAAGTACTTGGGTCGATAACCGACGCTGTGGCGATGGTCGATTTTAGTATCACAGATAAGTGTGTGTATACCCCCTGTCTACATCTGACTACAGGTCTCGGAGTCTCGGGGAAATTCCCCATGGCATTGAACCTACTCCACCAGTCGCCTGGTAAGCCGGACGCTCGACTAGACGGAGTCAGGACAGTGAAGAGGTCGGTTAATACAGGTTTCTCAGCCCCCTCTATCGATTCTAGCGCAAACGCTGACTTGCGTTCGGAATCCAAAAAAGCACCCAGACTGGGTGATTGGCCATGGCGGGAGACGGCAGGCATGGCTAGAACACGAGTGAGCCGTGAACATGGGCACGCGTAAATAGCGCCATGCGTGTGATAGGCGCGGCGCTGGATAAGCGAAAGCTTCTTCGAATTCGCTGTGCTGGCAATGTCTGGTAACGCAGCCAAGGGGCAAAGCGAGGGTGGTAGGCATCGAAATTGGGGTCAATATCAAGAGTTTATGCGAGATCAGTATGTGTAACAGTGCGCTCGATGATCTACATGGGCAAGTCAGGCTTCGAGTGCTTGACGATGAAACGTGCTCTAGTGACGAAAGAAGGCCTAGGGTCTTGGTACTTAGGGCTTGAGACTTATCTCTCCACATTTACAGGGCATTACCGCCCATGGCCAAGTGCCGGGCGGGCAAGTGCTTTCGAAGCAGCGGCGTAATGATTGTAGGGCCGGTTGACGGTGTCAGGCGGTGTCATGATGCTCTTGGTACAGCTGGGCACGGCTGGGTACACTTAGGCACGGATCGCTGGCGCGCTACATACACCGGCATTCTCAAGTCGCTGGCCGATGTCAATGCAGGCTGTGTGAGATCAAAAGTCAATGCCAGTGTGGCGGGAAAGACGTGTTTGGGGTAAGGGGGCGTGCACATGGTGGCGTGGCGTGGCGTAGGAGACAATCGAATGGGACTGCGTTTCGGGAGATCGACGGGCGTGATGGCACGCGTCCAAAGCCGGGGAAGTGCACAGGACCTTGACTCGGGTCCTAGTCCATGGAATGGAGATCTTGCCAATAACAAGTCAAGCTTCAAGAGCTGGACAAGACCCAAATCATGCTATTGCTATGGCCAGCCCATGTACACACACACACACACACACACACGCGAGGCGCACTTCGGAGCTGCTCCGGTACCACCACTACCACCACCACTACTCGGTGTACTGCCATGACGGCATAAGCTTTCGGGCCGCCAGTGAGCTGCGAGAGGAGAAAAAATAGGCCTTCGTACACCGCTCCCTGGCCACAGGCCAGTGGGCAACGTTGGAGGCATTGCCTGGTTGTCTCCAGGCGGGAACGTGGTGAACGACTGGGCTTTGTTGTTGGTACATAGACTCTCGCAAAGCATCCCTCCTATGACATGCCTTCTGCCAATAGATGGTCGCAGTACTTGGCTTAGGCCCGCTTTAAGCGCGGGTCAAGCGAACGGCATAGTTGAAACTCTCTGCATGGCAGCGGAATCCGAGTACCTACTGTAGCGGGAAACGGATGGCAATCCTGCTTGGGTTGCTGCATGAGTTCGCCCGGATTTGAGCGCCCTCCCAATTTCAGGCTACGCGACGCTAACTGTTTGCATTGCCGCGGCCGTTGCATATAACAGCATGCTCCCCATGTCCGGGTGGATCTTTGTCCGCCAGTCGTTGATCACTATTCTACAGGTCGAATTCACACATTCGCACCGGTTTCACCATGGGTTACACTGCGAGTGTCGCGATTCCCACCCTTATTGGCAGTCTGTGTTCCATGGTGGCAACTGCGTGCGTCCTCGTCTGTTATGTCGTCTACCGCCATCAACAGCGCTCTTTTCGCCACGCACTTGTCCTCAACCTCGGCCTTGCCGGTAAGCACATCTCGACCCCGAACCATGCGTTTCCAGATAGAAACTGACAATCGCGCCAGAATTCATCAATAGTGTCAACAACTCAATATCAGGAATTTACGCTGTCGCCAACCGCCATGATCTCAGGCCGGGCACTGTGTGTGTTGTCAACGGCTGGGTAGGCCAGTGGTCTGTCCAGGCTGCCGACTTTTCCGTTTTAGCCATTGCCATTGTAACACTCCTCACCATCACGCGAAAGACATACATGCCCACTGTGTCTACTCTCAAGAAGGTCCTTATCTGCAGTTCCGTCTGGATAATGCCCACCATATCAGGTAAGCTCGCCGATGCGCCCTTCTAGCGCCAAACTAACTGAACTCAACAGCGTCTACCGTAGCAGGATTGCACGCAATAAGTCCCGTTAGCGGAAACTGGTGCTGGATATCTGCCGACCGAACAGATCTGCGCTACGGCTTAGCCCATGGATTACGATTCACTATCATCTTTTCCTGCATCTTCATCTATGTCTACATCTGGTTTTATATGAGGAAGCACTTCTCAAACCTGAACATCAGGACCTTCACAAACTCGTACGATCCGAGAATCACATCCAAGCACCGAAAGTCTCGCCGGAGCGCTCCTGCTCCGCCGAAGAGCAACTCGCAGACGGAGTTGAATGAAATCAATGTCGAGTACCGTTTCGAAGTCGAACACACCCATACCCATGGCAACAGTACTACGAAAGAGGATGTCGAGCACTCGGCCGTTGACTGGGAAAAGCATCAAAGCTACAAGAGCGACATATCGCTGCCCCCAAGCTCCTATAACATGGATTCACGTGCGTCATTCTCTTCCTTTGTCGTCATCCAAAGTGCGACCCCCCACACGTATATACGCTTCAAGATTGTTTGCTGACTTTTACTGCAGGTGCATCTCCCGCTGTGGACAAAGAAATTGAGGCTGGCAAGGCTTCCACCGGAACACAGGATACTGGATTCAATCTGACTGGAGCCACTCAGCACAGCGTATGCAGCCAACGAAGCTTGGATAAGGAAGTCAATCGAATGCTGCTTCTCAACGCATATCCAATCTTATACATCATTCTCTGGATGCCGGGTATCATCAACCGTCTTGTAGAAGCCTCAGGACACAAAAGCCATGTCTTGACTGTCCTTCAATCCTCAACCCAGTTCATTGGACTCACCAACGCCATCACTTATGGATTCAATGAACATCTCAGGAAGACGGTGAAAGGAGACATAACCAAGTGGTTCAGGCGAGGATAGGCGGAGTTTGGAATTTCGTCGTCCCTGCGCCTCGAGAACAATGTCTTCACCTGGTGTGAACATTCTAATGCTGTCATATTTCGCAAAACGTACGCTCTTTTGATCAAGAGTTATTAATAATCACATACCATTCCGAGATACCCAATATGTACATAGTTTTCAGATACCAATGAACACCCTCTTTTTTTTTAAAAAAAAAACTCCTTCGTCATCTCAAACATGATGTATTTTTGGGTACTATATCTGACCGGCTTGCTTTTTCCCTTTGCCAAGGTTCCATCGATCTCGTTTGCTCGCAACCTAGGAAATGTACATGGGATCGATCAGCCTGCAGTCGCACTAAGCGCTTATTCTCCGAATGCTATTTGCTGTATGATTCGCTGCCCAGATGTAGCCGCTTCTCTTGGCATACATCTTCTCCTATACTTGTCCAGACCCCTGGACCCTCCCGCCTCCATGGGTCGCATCAAATCCAAACACTCTAACGAGCGCTTCGAGAAGGTCTAGACACCCGGCCCTCTTAGACCCTCACACTCCGGAAACAGTGACCGGTAATCATGTTTTCCGGCGACGGCTCGTCTCTACTACATTAGTTCCTGGTTCGCTTCCATACTTTTTGTCATGCCCACATAGCACCATCGTTTCGTTGTTGGCACTAAACTTTGGAGTAACAGATAGTATGTATTCGAGCTGCACATGTCATTGAAAGCTTCTTGTTTCCTACTACTTCTCTACGTCATCCAATAAACTGCTGCAAGCCCTCGGCGAATGGAAATAAGCTAAAAGTCCGCTTGGGGGCCTAGGCAGAGTCATGCCACTAGCGTGCTACTGAACACCAGACAGTGACAAGGTGTAACTTGTCTCGCAAAAACCCCCCTAATGTCTCAAAAATAGCCACATGATGTTCCGTCTCAGAATTCCTCGGCACTTAGATCTTCTCTCTCCCCCTCGCCGCGTAACGATTTCCTTATCGAACGAAGTGCGACATGTCGCGGCTGTCCTGTGTTAGCCGCAGGAATAGCTGCTCTCAAGGCCTCCATATAGTCATGCGCTTCTGCCTCCTCGCTCGCATCATCCATGAATTCGAAGCCGTAAAATTTACCGTCAGGATACTGGTAAATGACAACGGCTTTTCCTATATTTTCCGCCTCTGGATGGTTAGGATACCTGTTTCGAAAGTCAATATATTCATCCAATACTTCGAAGCAAAACGGATGTTCGTAAAGTCGGGCGTCTGAGTCTCCGAGTAGTGGTTCAGTGGACTCTGGATCCCTCCAGAGTATATCACCAACCCTCTTGACTTCTTCATCGTCGCGGACACAATAATTACCGTAGACTTTGAGATACATGATCTGCTCCAAAATATCTCCTATCAGACTAGTGTCTTGCCAACCCTCGGAATCTTCAGGACATGCGTGCTCTCCGCGAGTATAATAGCGGCTTTCTCTCCAGAACTCATTCGAATCGCGACCAGGCGTGAATTTGGTTTCAGGAGCAAAAGTAACTGTCTTCTTCGGCTTGGACATGGCGACTGTGTATCTTTTGTTACAATAGGTATTCCTTCGGTTTTCAGCTGTTGTTGTTCAAGCACTTCTTGTTTTGTCTGTAGACTTGGTTGTAAGAAAACAAAAGTTATTTATAGTTTGGATATCGCTACATTGTCTATGTAAGTATGCTTTCGCACAACGTTCAAACAGTGGGTGTTGATATCAGCCTTTGAGCCTTGTTAAGACATTCGCGTTTACAAATCAAACATTGCGTCTCTAGTACCTCAAGGCTCCTTACATTCTAGCCAATAAATTCAATCTGGACAGATCCTTAGAATCCTTTTGTGCGAATCATGAGGTGGTCACTATGCGTTATTTCATCTCGCTCATGATAACCGAATTCATTTAGAACCAAGCATGGCTTGCCTTTACAATTCACTTGAAACTCTACGTAAATATATATCCTGCCTCTTTTAAATAATAGTATATCTAAAAAGCGGAGTTGTTCATATGAACCAGATAGTCGGTTCTCGTTCTCATCTTCTACAACAAGGGATCCTTGCCCGGTTTTCACGGATCTCTTCCACGACACCAACAAGTGTTGAGCGGAGCCTTCATTAAAAATCTTCATTTCGTGGAATTACAAAGATCAAGGATACAATATATTCAGGGGGCAATAATCTCATGAGCTAGGATTTCCTTGAGGAATTCTAAAGACCATAGTTTCAAATGTATTGACTGAGTCAAATTTCGCTCAGTCCGCGCTTGTGCCCTGCACATACACATTTAAAAAAAAACCCCTCATGGGAATGCACACTAATCTCGGGCCCAGCAATCCAATGAATCTTTGTAAAATTTTAAGTACACCTAGACTAGGTCAATAGAGAAGCTAACTCTATAGCAACATTAAAGGTCTACTAGAATAAATAAACTATTAGCAGTGCACGAATTGATTAAAAGTTTATAGATAATGAGAGAGATGATAACACAAAGATGACCACTATTCTCTAACTACAGTTACACTCATGTCTTTACCATGTACTCTAATCGTTATCCTAGTATCAAACTTAGAAGAGAGATGGCCCTAATAAGAGAGGGAGAATGGCTATCGTCCTAAGGTACTCATAAGACGATTGCATATATTAGTAATTTGATCATTTATATCATTTCTTCTTTTACACGAAACTAGTCTTCAATGTACTACTGGGTATCTCTCTAGCACATCTCTACAACTTTGCCTGAGCCTCTTCCCACTCCTTACTAAATGGCTGATCAAGGTATCCCTTCGCGCTCTCTGGGAGATAGAAGGTGTCTCGGTCATAAGGGTTAAAGTCGATGCCCTTCTGCAACCTAAAGACGAGGTCGGGTGTTGAAATATAATAACGTCCAAACACAACAACGATATCGCGCTCCTTGTGCTCCTCAACCAGCTTCTTGGCAGAATCGGCCTTGAAGCCTCCAGCAATTAGGAGCTTGCCAGTGAAGTGTGGCAGCAAGGGATCAAGGGACTCGACGTTGTCGACATCGGTGTTGCCTGCAATACGTGATTCGACAAGATGGACGTAGGCAATATTGAGAGCATCCAACTTCTTCATGATGTCGGTAAACTGAGGTAGCGGGTCCTCCATCTTCATGCCTTGGAATTTAGAGTATGGGCTCAATCGGATACCAGTCTTCTCTGCACCCACGGCCTCGACGACGGCCTGGGTAACCTCGACAGCAAATTGAGAGCGGTTCTCGACCGAGCCGCCATATGAGTCTGTGCGCTTGTTGCATACATCCTGGAGGAATTGGTCGACGAGGTAGCCGTTCGCGCCGTGGATTTCTACACCATCAAAGCCAGCCTCGATGGCGTTCTTGGCAGCTTGAGCGTAGTCGTTGATGCTCTCCTTGATATCTTCAACAGTCATCTCCTCTGGTACGACAGAGTCCTTATCCATGGGCGTAGCGCTGGAAGACTTCATGGGAATGCCGTTCCGCTTGTTATAATTTGGGTCCGCTGTACGCCCAAGGGACCACAGCTGAAGGTAAATATATGAGCCCTTCTCATGAACGGCCTTGGTGACCAGCTTCCAGGCATCTATTTGACCTTGTGTCCAAATACCAGGCACGTGATCGTAGCCACCAGCTTTCTTTGAAGTCAGGGTCGCTTCGCTGATAAGAAGGGTACCAGGTACACAAGCACGCTCGCCATAGTACTCTGCTGCCATGGGTAGAATTTCATGTTTATCGTTTGCACGGAAACGGGTCAAAGGCGCCATGGCAACGCGGTTCTTTAGTTCCATGTTGCCCACTTGGAGCGGCTCGAAAAGGCGGCTGGTTGCCATCTTGGTCTTTTGTGAGTGAAAACTGGGGAAACTGCCGAGTCCAGGCAGAGTAGTTAATGCAGATTGAATATGAAACCGAATGTGAGTGTCTTGTCAGGAATGTCAATGTGGTATACTAAAACGTGTTATATAGTCAAATGACGACTTAAGCGGGTAGATGGTTTGAAATCTCAATCGGCAGATCTCGGCCAGCGCACGAAAGTAACATCTCATGGAATTTTCTAACGTGTTCTACGCCAGCATGATGCCTCCCAAAACAGGATCCCGGGGGCTTTCTAAACCGCTATTGGAACAGCGAATACCTGTTCAAAGGCGATGTGCCTGAGAAGGGGACAATTGCCGTTGTTAGCGGGACACGGGATGCCATAGCAGCCATAGCGGTGTCAACGCCCCACCGTCTGGTGACGTAATCGACATTTGTCATCTCAAGCCAGCTAGCCGGCCCGATTGAGCTTTTGAGGCTCAGACTGCGAAGTCAGTAGAGTGGTACGGTTTTTGGAGCATTAACAATGCTCTTCATGCAAAACGCCAAGCGATACAAGGCTGCGACCTGGCCAAGCATTCATATGTAGAGATGATATAGATGATACTCTTGGGAGAGGTATACGTGATTTCAGACAACGGAGGAAAAACAGCGATTCTGAACATTGGCAGTTAAAGCGAAAACTTGAGAAGAGGCGCGTGTGAGACGAAACCATGGAGGATGCAAGGGGAAGGCAGATGTCGGCAGTCAACAGCTCTGTAGGAGATCCTTTGCGGTCAACAGCTGCGCTTCTAGGTCTTCATGCCACAACCACTCAAATCTCTCATCGAGCATGTCTTCTATCTTGCCCATGTTGTCTCCGACATTTTCAACAGCAAAGTCATAGGCCTGAGCTGCGTCTAGGCTGTACTTGATGCACTGCTGCGTTCTTGGACGTCTTACGGCGTCATAGGCCTGGAATGCCGCCTCGATATTAGCGATACCTCCTGCCGAAGCAACCAGGTGACTGAGGATATACGCATCTTCCATGGCCATACCAGCTCCCGCTCCCATATGTGGTGTGGTAGCATGTGCGCTATCGCCGAGGAGACAAATGCGGTTTTTGAAGTAGGGTGAATCATGTTGGAGAGTGAACAGAGCCCATTTAGAGGGGAGGTGATGGCGGGCCATGAGCTCAATAAGAGGCGGATACCAGTCATGAAATCGCTTTCTGATCTCGTCCGCATTTGTGGGTACGGTCCAGGCGTCTTCGTTCACTCCAGGAGTGGGCTCATCTTGTGGCAAGGCAACCATGTTGATAAACTGGCCATGTTCCACAGGGTAGGTGATGATGTATCCACCATAACCACAATATAGTTGGCTGTTCAAGGCCCTTTCGTCTCCCAACATCTTCCTAGCTTCACCACCCGGAACCATTGCCCGGAACGCGCATTCGCCGGCGGACTTTGGTTGGACATCCGGGTCACAGACGTGGTGCCGGACTTTACTCTTGATACCGTCGCAGCCAATAATCGCACTGGCAAGCGCACTTGTCCCATCAGCAAAACTCATCTTCAACATACCGTTCCCAGCATCTTGAACACTGACAAAACTCTTATTAAAGCTTGTGATATCTTCTGGCAACAGAGCCACCATCTCATCTAGGAGACGGGCTCTGTGTATGCGGCCCTTCATACCAAGCCCGGCCAATTCACCCTCATAGTGCCCTTTGTCATCCTGGTGAAAGGCAAAGTCTCCGGCTTTGTGCCCACCATGCCGCCTTTCATCCATACCCCACAGGATTGTATTGAACGTGTTATGTCGCTCCGGGTCGGCATTGAAAGTCGCATGTTTCATGAAGCCTTGCAGTAAGCGCGGATCGATTAGATGCAACGCCTTCGTTGCATTGGTTCCAAACGTCACTCCGGCGCCTATTTCCGAGAATTCGGAGGAGCTCTCATATATATGCACCTTGACGCCATGCCGAGTGAGCCCAATGGCGAGCGCTAACCCACCAAGGCCACCTCCAATGATTGCGATAGGGAGATGTGCGTGGTTCTCGAAAGTGGCTTTGTCCATGTTCGTCGTGTGTGGTGTTGGAGTACGCTTTCGTCGTGCTGTTTTCTTCGTGGTTGGGTTACTGAAGAGTTATGGTGGATGTGTCCATGGCTCCTATTGAGATAAGCCTATTTGAACTCTATTCTTCTAAGTACCGAAATGGCATGCCGCAGATTAATGCAGCCTACTCACAAGGCTGCATATGCGCATCATTCAAGAGAACATCTGCTGTCAACAGACGATGTAGTTGCGGAGAGCTGCATTTCATCGAGGCCGAGCCATGAAATCCAATTCAAATCGCGAACTAACCTTGTTGATTAAAACCTCCATTCCAGGATATAACAGCTCGGTAGACGTTGTGGAGTGAATTGACATGGCTGAGTGTCATCATCAACTGCGGGGCAACCGGAGATAACACTGGTTACCGGAGATAAAGATAGCCTCCCGATATTCACCACATGTTTTTGGCTCTTGCTGGTCTTCAGAAGCATCGTGAATGATACTAAGACCTCTCCAACTTTGAATTGGAAATTTTCAGAGTTTCCAAAGGTTTTGGAACTGATTCAGCTTCTGTCAAAGTCCGCAGCTCTTCTTGGAACTTTTGCAGTTTCCAAGAGATAGTGGATTTCCGAAAGAATGAGTCTGTTGTTCAGTTCCAACAGAAATAGGCAGCAAGAAGAGGAAATACGCAATCGTCTGTGTCTTTCATTATACCTGTCTTCTTGTCGGCCCAGCTGCTAGTCCAGGCGCCCAATGATAAGCTGAAACGTTCAAGATTTAACGAAGCTCATACCGAAGGAGACTGGTGGCTTGTATGCACGTCTTAACTATCATATACTTGCTCTAAACAGCATCATAGACTTTGAATTCGCGTGCATGATCATTCTCTCCATCGCATGCACTTTCACCAGTCTCACATGCACAGACCTTGGAAATCACTCTCACTCCAGAACCACAGTGATTTCCACTTCGAGCACCTTTCACTCGCAGGCGCCAACGGCCCCGTGCGTTCACGACCACGCCCTTATATTTCAATATTGCGCCCAAAGGCTCTCCCAGATGCGCCTCTCATCGCACAACTGCCTGCCTTACCGAAAATCGCTTCCACCCACCATGCTCCTTCCATCTCTCCTACCATTCGCTATCCTTGCAGTCGCAGTCTCCATCCCCGAGCCTCTACCCATCTTCGGACCCTTCTGCGGTACTCCCGCTCCCGTCTACGCCAATGGCACAAAAGCCGCAAACTGGACCGACTACATCGCCTCGTTCGAGACTCTACCTAGTCCAGGCGGCCAAGGCATCACCGACGCATGGGGAAATGACGGAGGCCCCATCCCCTGGCCACGCACCGGCACCCACCAAGCCGTAATCCCCTACTGCTTTACACAGGAATGGGATCGCAGATACATCCGAAACATAGTCGAGAATGGTATGGCCAAGTGGATCGAGTAAGTCAGTGCCGAAAAAGTGGACTTTCTTCTATCTTTTTGTTTTTCTTTTCTCGCTAGTAAACCCAGGTAAGATGAATTAATGGTTAACACATAGCTACTAGACATCTCGGCGGCCCAGCGAGCGAGGAAGCCCGACACGCCATCAGCTTCCAAGAGCGCAAAGACACGCAGGGAAAACCATTGTACTGCGGACAACCCAACAACCGCGATGCCTGGAACCCAAACGTGCCACACGACACTGTTGCTTTCGAGTACAGCGACGACAGAGCCTGGGGCGCTAGTGTGGGGTTAACTCGCAACGGCAAGCCCTGGCAGCAAATCGTCAACATTGCAGATGGCTACACGCTGTTTGGCATTCTGCACGAGCTCGGGCATGTACTGGGTAAGTAGAATCTCTTTCTCTCTTTCTCTCTTTCTTTCTCTCTCCCTTTCTCTTTCTGAAAAGATAACCACACGACGTTGTCCCCAAACGCAAAAAGCCAAGACTGAGATATGATAAACTGACAAAACTACTAGGCATGGCACACGAGCACAACCGCGCTGACCGCGACACATGGGTGAAAATCGACTTCCGCCACCTCGTCGACTGGCCCGCGTGCTGGGCGCGCGCCCGCTCGCAAGAAGGCCTCGCCATCACGCCCACAGACGTGTGCACATCGATGCCGCGGGCCCTCAAGTACGGCTGCTCGTGCTCGGGCTTCATCAAGAACCACGTCGAGCCCGGCTGGACCATCAATTCCCACAGCTACTACGATCTCGCCAGCATCATGCACTATGCTAGTGTCACGGGATACTCAAATACAAAGTGCATTGAGGAGGGCGAAGACTGCCCCGTCATGGCATATGTGGATGCCGAACGGCATGAGCTGGGGACGAGGTTACTCGAGCAGGTCAGGAAACCGAGTTCTAAGGATTTGGTGTGGGTCAAGAAGACGTATCCGTGGAAGGAGGAGGAGTGATAGTAGATGTCTGTGGGAATCTACTGAAAAGCAAACAACCCACTGTAAGGCAATACTTACGTGTTTACTACACCTATCACTTCGATAGACAAATCCCCCACTTTCCCACTTGCTTCTTTCTTCCCCCCCTTCCTCTTCTTTCTTTTCTCCACCATGCGCCCTGCAGTGGATCCATGATGTCATACTGTAATCCCGTGTGTATTTCTTTCCAAGTTTTCCTTTTCCCAACCATGATCAGATAACATACTAGCACTAGCACTAGCACTAGTAACATCAAGATACCTACCACTACATCCCGCCACCCGGCTACCCGGCTCAATAGAGCAGTGCCATCGAATTACGCCAACAGACATACGCCCCCAATCCACATCACGCACATCCGTTTACCGATGAAACCTCGGAAAAGAAAAAGAGAGAGATGCTCAACAAAAAAAATTTTAAGCCCAATTTTACTATCTCTCCATGTTTCCGATCGCCCCGTCTTACGCTATCACTATACTATACCACACTATACTATACTTATCTTCTTTGCCCTGAAACCATGGGTTATCAGTAGCCTACCTGGCCCACATGCATCCGAGTTGATCCGAACACCGGCGCGTTCCCAACGCGCTCAACAGCTTACGCACATGCAGCTACCCGCTGCAGGGTCGCTCTCAACCACATGCTTTATCCATGTAAGAGCGGGGTATGTGTTCGCCTTGACTCGCGGAACCGGATATGCGTCCGTTGTTGAGCTTATCTGTAACAATCCTACTCTTCTTGGGTCGGCAGATACACAACCCGCAACATGAACATCTTGTTGAGCATCACGTCATCTCAAAGTAACATCATCAAACATGCTCCTTGTTAGCGTATTGCGACATGGGTTCGGAAAGCGGGTGCTGTGCGGTTCTTGGGAAACATGGTCTTCATTACAATACGTAGAATTTACTAATCATTGCACTTTCATCTAACATGCCTACCAAACCAACCAAAACCAAGACGCTCTAGACACGTCTTCGCGCTCGATGAAACAAGCCGGGGGAATAAAGCGTCCTTGAAATGCCCTTTCCAGTAATATTACCGCCCATCTACCGTCTTTTGAATAATCATTTACCACCCGTGATATGTCTAGAACTGCGCAATCGCGACTGAGACGGCCTGGTCGTCCGAGTGACTGATGCTGATGTTAATGCTCTTGACACCAACACGCTTGGCTTCTTCATCAGCCTTGCCGTACAGCTGTCATGATGTTAGAATGCTTTCTTTGCTATGAAGGCACTTGATACATACCTGAACTGACGGCGCCCCTGACTCGTCGTTGACAATCTCAATGTCCTTCAACGGAGCGCCAGCACCTTGGCCCTTGACACCAAGTGACTTGAAGACAGCCTCCTTCGCTGACCACTTGCCAGTGAAGCTTGCCTGAGGGTTAGCGGCCTTTTGGCAGTACGCAATCTCCTTTCCGGTGAAGTTGCGCTCAATGAAGGTCTCGTTCTCAATGTTCAGCGCGCTGAGGCTTTCAACATCGACGCCAACCTTGGTAGTAGCAGAGGCGGTGGCTTGCGTGAGCTGTTCGACCATCTTCATTGTTTCCTGGGCTTTCTGATCCTTCTTAGGAGCAGGGGTGGAGTTCTTCGGGTAGGTGTATGTCGAAGTCTTCTTGTCAATGGTAACACGGGCTTGTGGGTTGAGGAAGACCTCTTGCATCTTCTCGTCCTCATATGGTGCCTTGTCCTTGGCGCGGAACATGGTGTTGTTGATGAGGCCATCGTGGAAGTAGCGGTAGGCCTTCTTCTGGCGAGCCTCAACCTTTTGCTTGTATGCAGCGAACTGGTGGTGCTCAAGCGCAGCGTACAGGTACTTGGGATGGATACCGATGGCCTGGGCTCCCTTCTGTCCGAAACCAAACGAGGTAACCGAGAATGCCTTGATTCCATCCGTCTGGATGGATTGCGATGGGTAGACAATGTAATCGAACTTCTCCATGATCTTGTCCACGTTATCGGCATTGCGGTTGCCTGGTACGAGACCGGAGTTGAGCACCTGCAGACAGCCGTTGAACATCCAGGCACCAGCAGCACCCTTGGGATGACCAGTGAGATACTTTTGGAAGATACCAAGGAGCGCATTGCCCTTCTTGCGGCCGAGGTGGCGCATTTGTTGGCAAATAACGTCAGACTCGTTCTTGTCGTTGGCAACAGTCGAAGTACCGTGGAAAGAGGCAACATCGAGATCGTCAATGGTAAGACCCCATGTTGCAAGAGCACCACGAAGAGGAGCGATGCGAGGATCTTGCTTCCAGAAGTTGTTGCCCAGGCTGTTGAGCGCATCCTTCTCTTGGCGTTTGGCCTCGGCCTCGATGTTTGCAGCGCGCTCCTCTAGGTAAGCAGCCTCGTCAAAGTCATCGCCCGAAACGTCCTTCATGGCTGCAACCTCCTCTTGGAGATAGAGGATCTCAGACTCCTGCCACTGCTTGATTTGCTTACGTCGCAGGTCCATCTGGCGCCTCCTGTACTTGATGTCAAGAAGAGGTGATGGGAACTTGGATGGTGTCTCGCGGGCAGTTGTCAGCACACCCTTGCCAGGTGCAGGGACTGAACGGCCAATCTTGTCAGTCGCGGTAGCAGTGAAACCAAGCACACCGTAGATGGGAACACCCATGTCCAGAGCAAGCTTGGCATCCATGATAACCTGCATACCACAACCCTGAGATTCCATGAATCCGTTCCTGGTCGTCGTGGTAGGGCGTGACATCTCCTTGGGTGTGCGACCATGGGCAAATTCGTCTTCGGCGTTGCTAGTGGCCTTCATGTTGGCGAATTCGTACGAGCCTTCTTCCTGGAAGTCATCGAAACCTCCAACGAAGCAAACGCGCGCCTTGCCCTCAACAATGGTGTCGTAACCAATGTCAATGGATTCGACAGCAGTGGCGCAAGCACCAACGGGAGTCTTGATGGGACCAGTTGAAGACATGAGCAACATGTTGACCCAAGCACTCATAGTGTTGATAAAAGACTCCTGGAGGATATCCTTCTGAACTGGCTTGTCCATGAAGCGGTCTTTGTACATTCCGCGGAGGGCGGTAGTACCACCAATACCAGAACCGACGCAGTTACCAACTTCGGAAAGGTGGACGTATTTGTAGAACTCGTAGGGGTCGGTAATACCGCTGGAAAGCAGACATTCGGCGGTGGAAACAAGCACAAAGAGTGTTACGGGGTCGACTTGTGAGATGATGTCGTCGGGCACACCATACTTCTTTGCATCCCAGCCAGTCGGGATCTGACCAGCGACGAGACGGTCAAAGCGCAGAGCCTTGGGAATAAGGAGAGTAGCGCCCTTCTTCATGCGGACCGTGTACTCGCCTGATTCCTCAATCGCAAAAACTTCAACCTTGTCGCCATGCTGCCTCTTGAACTCGTCAGCTAGCTCCTTGGACGCCTCGAAGGGATCAAGATCTTCCTCAATTTGGATTTCTTGCATGAGCTGCTTGTTCTTGGGGTCGTAGCCATTGAAGAGCTCAGGCTCAATCAGGCGGATACCGGAATGCTCGAGGATGTACTTCTCGTACTTTGGCTTGACGTCCTTGTCGTCAATTGGTTCATTGGTCTTTGCATCGACCCAGCCAGAGTAGCTCTTGCCCTTGAGAGGACCGTTGTGGTTCTTGATGAGACCCATGATCCAGGCCATCTCAACACATCCTTCAATGGAGAACTCGCCGTAGGCTTCCATTTCCCAGCGGGTCCTCGAGTTACCCCAAGGACCGACCTCGGCGAAACCAGTGACGACAACAACCTTCTCAAGATCAACCATGCCCTTGAGGTTCTCGTTGAGCGGCTTGACCTCTGCATCCCAGTCAGGAAGCTTGGGGAAATCGAACTTCATGTTGGCTCGTGGTTCGATCGTGGCCTTCTTGTACAGCGCCTCGCTTGCCTCACCATTGACAACCTTGTTCTCAATGGCATTTTCCTTGATGACGGCCCTGCGGATGTCACTTGTCTCCGTGAGCTCCTTTCGGAGGTCGGTCATAAGGTCCTTGAGGTTGGGAATGTACTGGAAGCCACCGTTGAGATCCGCCCATACCGGTTCTACTTGGCACAGGTTGACAATGGGTGGTGCCATCAGACCAAGCAAGTTGAAGGCCATCTCCTGCTGGGAGAAGGTACGTACACCGTACTTCTCAATGCCTTCGGCGACAATGTTGTTGGCGCCCATGAGACCAGTGCCACGTGTCCAGCCAATGACGGCACCGCAAATTGTGAGGTAGTTGCCCCAGCTTTCCGAGTGCCATCTTGAGAAGAGCGTCTCAAGAGACATCTTGGATTCCGAGTACAGACCATCGTTGCCGAAGGTACCGTGGTTAGGCGACAATGGCAGGATGACCTGTGCCGGACGGGTCTCGTAGCCATATGCCTGCTTCTGCTTCTTGACGGCTCCAAGCATACGCAAAAGGTTGGTCAACATGATGCGATGAGCGAGCTCAGACTTGGAGTCAATGCTGTCAATCTCACGGCCGTTCTCGGGAATGGCGGCGAAAGGAACAATCAGATCAAGGTCCCAGCCGAGGCCCTTCTTGGTGTCGAAGATGTAGTCGATCAAGGCCTCGACGTCCTGGTTGCTACCTTGGTTGAAAGGAACCACAATAAGCTGCGAGCCGCGAGCACCGTACCGGGAGTACATGGACTGGTAGTACTCGGTAACTTCGCGTGAGAACCTGGAAGTTGTAACGACAACCTTGGCTCCACCGCTGATGAGACCCTGAAGAACCTGAGCACCGATAGAACCAGCACCAGCACCGGTCATAAGAGCGTATTTGCCCTGGAACGTAACACCAGACTTGGCAGCCTCCTCTAGACAGTCTAGGTAGACGCCAGTGAGCTTCTTGCTGTACTCCCAGCCGTGGTCGTCCTTTCTCTTGAGATGGAGGAAGGGAATGGTCTCAACCTTGCCATGCTTGGCGGAAGCATGGACGCGGCCGTTGCGGCCTCGCTTACCACCGACAGCCTTGCCGTTCTCGCTGGGCATGATCTGGCCCTCGTTCATGGAAAGAGAGCGAATGACATTGCTGTACAGGCTCTTGATCTGCAGTTGCGACGACTTGGAAAGCTTGTGCTGTTGCTTGATGAGCTTATAGATCCTCTGCAGATCGTTTTGGACCTTGGTGCGGTTGCCGTATTCGGAGAGTTTTCCTCCCTCGGCCATCTCGCGAACGTAGTGTTCAAGCTTGCGGACACTCGCTCTTGGGGCTTCTTCGTAGTTCATGTTGCCCTTGGCATCAATCTCCAGGTGAGGCGCAGTAGGTATCGCGACATCCTTGTAGACGGGTGCCTCGTTCAGCACCTCCTTGCAGTTGTCAATGAGCTGTTGTCCGAGCTCCTTGGCAAGCTGGTAGGTCTCGCCGCGCTCGGTGGGGCAGTGATCGATGTGGTACTGCATGAAGTCGAGAAGCAGCGGGTTCGATCGGTTCATGATGGCAATGCAGCGGCTGACAATCTCACGGTCAACGGCCTTGAGCTTGCCGAAAATGATGTCGTAGAACATGGTGAGGGCGTCTTGGCGAGCCCAGTTCCATGACGAGTCGTAGACGCGCGCCTTGAGTGGTGTGAATTGAGGCTCGATGCCGGACGCGTAGAACTCGCCGTGCTCGGTGGTCCAGAGGTCAAGCTGGGCCTGGAGCGCCGACTGAGCCTTTTGCGAGTCAACAAACGACTTGTCGCCTGCGCGAAGGTCGATCTTGAGGTATCGTGCAAACAGCTCGAGCTGCTGCTTGAAAAGTTGGCGTTGGTCCTTGGTCAGCGCATCAATGGCCGCAGGGTCCATCATCATGCCGCCGCCAGAGCCGCCAGAGTCGCCGCCAGCTGTCGGGGCAGACAGGCTGATTCCGGCAGTGGATGCATACTTGTTGGCCTGCTCGTCCAAGAAGGCCTTTCCATCGTTCTCCGAGCCCAGACGCGCTGGTGGCTCGTTGGTGATGGCGAGCAGCAGAACACCGTCCTGCCGCCCTTGTGCCAGCCCCCATCTTGTCTCGAGGTGCTTTCGCACGGCTGTGATGTTGAAGCCACCCGGCATCTTGGACGAGACCATGCGGGCAATGAGGGAGGAGGATTGTTTTCCAAGCTGACCATTGAAGGTAGCCTGCATTGAAGCACCGAGCTCGTCGAGAGGGGTGTCCTCGGGCTTCTCTGGCGTCGAGCCGAATTCCTTGCCCAGGTCTCCGAGGATCTCGTTCTGGAGGGTAGACTTGCCTGGAGCATGCGTTAGCCGAGATTTGCGTCGTGGAGTTGCCATTGGTCTTACCTCCGACCAGATCCTTGATGGCCTTGGTCAGCGGAATGTCCATCAGCGGCTTCTTGAGCTTCTGGGCCACGAGCGTCCGCAGAATGTCGGTCGCTGTGACGGGAGCATCTGGGACCTGAGCCGCCGGGCCAGCGCTGGGGGGTGGTGCAGCGGCGGCGGCGGCGGGAGCAGAGGCGGCGGGAGCAGAGGAGGCGGCGGGAGCACCCCCGCTGGCGGCGGCGGGCGCCTCTGGCTCTTCCTCTACAGGGTCTACGTCGTAGTAGATGTCCTTTGCGTCCTTGTTGTAGCACAGAATCTGACGCTGCAGTGACCGGGCAGCGTCGTGTGCTTCGTATTTGCTGGCGAGGGTGCGCTTGGCCATGACGCCCAGTGTGTCTGCGGGGCCAATTTCGACGATGCGCTCCGTCGTCTTCTCGCCGAGGACGACATCCTGCGTCTCAATCCACCTCACGGGGGAGGCGAATTGGTATGCGAGCAGCTCGATGAGCAGCGTGTGCGACAGCTCCTGCTCGACCTCGGGACGCATGATGAGGTGGCTTGGGGAGGGGGCGAGGAGAAGGGAGGGGGGAGGGAGGGGGGTGGATTGACGCTCTGAGAGAGCTCAATGGGTATCTCAGAGACAAAATAGACGAGGCGTGTCGTGGGTCGAGGGCGGGCAGAAGAGCCAGGAAGAAGACGCGCTATCGGGTGGGGAGGGTGTAGTGCGGTGAGGGCACAAGACTGCTGGACGATCAAGGGTCCCGGGGAGGGGCGACGAGAGTCCCCGCGCAGGATTTGTCGTGGCAAGGGGGGGGGAAAGCGAGGAGCGGAAGTTGCAGGGACGACAGGCCCAACGCATTGGCGGTTTATCTCTGGCTGGCTGGGAGGCAGCAAGGCGTGGCTTGCGGTGGGCAGGGCAGGGCCGTTGAGGATTTCTGCCGCCTCCGGGCTGGGTGGTGCTAGGAAAATTCCCGGACCCCTGCACTGCACTGCAGCGCGTTGCTGCTTTGGCCGGTGCTCAACGACCCAGTGCGAGTGCCGTCAGTCTCGCCGGGCGGGCGACGAGGATGCAGCAGCAGCATCCGCAGCGTCAACGGCGGCCTCAACAGCTGCGCGGCAGCGGGCGCGGCCACGGGCGGGGCGAGTTGTTGAGTGCAGCGCCCCCGCGCCCGCCCTTGTGTGTGTGTGTATGTGGTGTGGTCTCTGTGCAGTACATACAGTACACCTAGTGGTAGTACACCTGGGAACATGGCGTGGACCCCTGGTGGCCCTAGCGGCCCACGACCCATGCTATGCACGCCAAAACTGAGCTCCAGGTCGAAAAAGTCGACCAACTCGGCGCGACCATTGTCCTCGCCAGCGCACCGCTTCCGACTCTTTCCTCACCTCCTCCCCGCCCCCCAATTCGCAGGACTACTTGTTCGTGGCCTTGCTTCACTGCCCCCGGGGTCCATTGCGCTCAAGTCCTGCTGCCTGCGGTCTGTTCCTGCCGCCGCCCGCACGCCTCCCCGTCCCGCACACAGCACGGGAGCTGCTCCTCACGGTATCCGCCCAGCAGCGCGCCCAATTCCCGCGCACGCTTCATACAAAGG
>NW_007360277.1:1835894-1836694 GCF_000359705.1 Exserohilum turcica Et28A
CGGCGGCCTCAACAGCTGCGCGGCAGCGGGCGCGGCCACGGGCGGGGCGAGTTGTTGAGTGCAGCGCCCCCGCGCCCGCCCTTGTGTGTGTGTGTATGTGGTGTGGTCTCTGTGCAGTACATACAGTACACCTAGTGGTAGTACACCTGGGAACATGGCGTGGACCCCTGGTGGCCCTAGCGGCCCACGACCCATGCTATGCACGCCAAAACTGAGCTCCAGGTCGAAAAAGTCGACCAACTCGGCGCGACCATTGTCCTCGCCAGCGCACCGCTTCCGACTCTTTCCTCACCTCCTCCCCGCCCCCCAATTGCAGGACTACTTGTTCGTGGCCTTGCTTCACTGCCCCCGGGGTCCATTGCGCTCAAGTCCTGCTGCCTGCGGTCTGTTCCTGCCGCCGCCCGCACGCCTCCCCGTCCCGCACACAGCACGGGAGCTGCTCCTCACGGTATCCGCCCAGCAGCGCGCCCAATTCCCGCGCACGCTTCATACAAAGGCCAGATTCGCTTCTGCCCGAGTGAAGAGGTACGCATTGAGCCATTTCCACGCCCGCTTATACGCCCGCCCGCCTCGCGGCGAATGCTGATGTGTCTGCCGTGATGCTGAGCACATCACATTGCCCCCACCGCACATTGCGTGAGCACTACCCTGTCTGCCCTTACTTACGCCGCCCAGTCGCTCTTTCCCTCTTCAAGTCGCTCTTTCCCCAGCCATAGTCCTTCTCAAGGTACGCTCCTTCCGCCTTGCGCCTGCCCTCTTTCACTTCTCCCTCTTCCCCCCCCCCCCCCCCCCCCCCCCCC
>NW_007360277.1:1836714-1861673 GCF_000359705.1 Exserohilum turcica Et28A
GCACGGGAGCTGCTCCTCACGGTATCCGCCCAGCAGCGCGCCCAATTCCCGCGCACGCTTCATACAAAGGCCAGATTCGCTTCTGCCCGAGTGAAGAGGTACGCATTGAGCCATTTCCACGCCCGCTTATACGCCCGCCCGCCTCGCGGCGAATGCTGATGTGTCTGCCGTGATGCTGAGCACATCACATTGCCCCCACCGCACATTGCGTGAGCACTACCCTGTCTGCCCTTACTTACGCCGCCCAGTCGCTCTTTCCCTCTTCAAGTCGCTCTTTCCCCAGCCATAGTCCTTCTCAAGGTACGCTCCTTCCGCCTTGCGCCTGCCCTCTTTCACTTCTCCCTCTTCCCCCCCCCCCTCCACGCCCGTCCTCAATGCGGCACCCCGCCGACAACATCACCACCACCGCCGCCGCCAGCACACTGTACTGACACTTGCCGCTTCAGGGCAAAAAGTAATCTCATACCCACACCATGTACGGTTCCGGCCAGCAGACGGGCATCTCGACGCCCCGCTCCGCAGCCAACCTGCGCCCGCTCATCCTCTCGCACGGCTCGCTCGAGTACACGCTCCTGATTCCCACGGCGCTGCACTTCAATGCACAGCAGCTGAGGGATACATTCAAGACCACGCTCCCCGAGCCCACCGACGAGCTTGCCCAAGACGATGAGCCCTCCTCGGTTGCCGAGCTGGTGGCCCGGTACCTGGGCTTTGTGGCCAACGAGGTAGAGGAGGGCGAGGACCCCGACTCCTTCGAGGAGGTGCTCAAGCTCGTCCTCACCGAGTTCGAGCGTGCCTTCCTGCGGGGCAACGAGGTGCATGCGCTGGCTGCATCGCTGCCTGGCATCACCGAGAAGAAGCTGGTGACGGTGCGGTCATACTACGCTGCTCGCGCGGCGGTAGACAGGCCCATCAAGCACCACGAGTCGGCTCTCTTCCGGGAAGCCTCCGACGAGAACGCCTTCCTATATGCTGTTCTGGGCGGACAGGGAAACATCGAGGAGTACTTTGATGAACTCCGCGAAATCTACAACACGTACCCCTCGTTCGTCGAGGACTTCATTGCCGCCGAGGCCCAACACCTTCTGCAGCTGTCGCGAGACCCGCGCGCCGAGAAGCTCTACTCCAAGGGTCTCGATGTAATGCGATGGCTCAACAACCGGGACTCGCAGCCCGATACCGACTACCTGGTTTCGGCGCCCGTCAGTTTGCCCTTGATTGGGTTGACTCAGCTCGCACACTACGTTGTCACCTGCAGAGTCCTCGGCAGCCACCCGGGCCATGTGCGAAGCCGCCTGTCCGGTGTCACTGGCCACTCGCAAGGTGTTGTCACAGCGGCCGCCATTGCTGAAGCCAAGAACTGGGAGACCTTCCAGCGGGCCGCCAAGAAGGCCATTGAGATCCTCTTCTGGATCGGCACACGAAGTCAGCAAGCCTTCCCCAGGACATCGCTCGCCCCGACAGTGCTACAGGACTCAATTGACCATGGCGAGGGCACACCAACGCCTATGCTGTCGATTCGTGATCTGTCGAGAAAAGCAGTGCAGGAGCACATTGACGCGACCAACGCCCATCTGCCCGAAGACCGACACATTGCCATTTCTCTTGTCAACAGCGCACGCAACTTTGTTGTTACAGGTCCACCCATCTCCCTGTACGGTCTCAACCTTCGTCTGCGCAAAGACAAGGCTCCTACCGGTCTGGACCAGACCAGGATTCCCTTTACAGAGCGCAAGGTACGCTTTGTCAACCGATTCCTGCCCATCACGGCTCCATTCCACAGCCCTTACCTCGCCGATGCGACCAAGCAACTCGAAGAGGACCTCAAGGCCATCAAGATCTCCACTGCCGATCTTGGCATTCCCATGTACGATACCCATACCGGCCAAGACATCCGCGAGACGGAGACAGAAAACATTGTCCCCAGGCTCGTGAGCATGATCACTGCCGACTCGGTAGAGTGGGAGAAGGCGACCGTGTTCCCCAAGGCAACTCATATCCTCGACTTTGGCCCTGGTGGCATCTCTGGTCTTGGTGTTCTTACGAACCGCAACAAGGACGGAACTGGTGTCCGCGTCATCCTTGCCGGTGCTATTGATGGACAGAACGCCGAAGTTGGGTACAAGCCTGAAATCTTCGACCGTGACTTCGACCATGCCGTCAAGTACGCTGTCGACTGGGTCAAGGAACACGGTCCTCGTCTGGTCAAGACGTCCACGGGCCAGACTTATGTCGACACCAAGATGAGCCGCGTACTGGGCTTGCCTCCAGTCATGGTAGCTGGTATGACTCCCTGCACAGTTCCATGGGACTTTGTGGCGGCTACCATGAACGCCGGTTACGAGATCGAACTTGCTGGCGGTGGTTACTACAATGAGAAGACCATGACTGCTGCCATTTCCAAGGTCGAGAAGGCCATTCCTGCTGGCAGGGGTATCACCATCAACTTGATCTATGTCAACCCACGAGCCATGGGCTGGCAGATTCCCCTTTTGGCCAAGCTGCGAGCCGATGGCGTGCCCATTGAAGGTCTTACCATCGGTGCTGGTGTACCCTCAATCGAAGTCGCTAACGAGTACATTGAGACTCTGGGGATCAAGCACATTGCTTTCAAGCCAGGTTCGGTCGAGGCCATCCAGCAGACAATCAACATTGCCAAGGCGAACCCCACTTTCCCTGTCCTTCTGCAGTGGACTGGTGGTCGTGGTGGCGGTCACCACTCATTCGAAGACTTCCATCAGCCCATTCTGCAAATGTACAGCCGTCTGCGAAAGTGCGAAAACCTCATCCTTGTTGCCGGTTCTGGCTTCGGTGGCGCAGAAGACACTTACCCATACCTCACCGGATCATGGTCCACCAAGTTTGGTTACCCGCCCATGCCTTTCGACGGTTGCTTGTTCGGTAGCCGTGTCATGACTGCCAAGGAGGCGCATACTTCGAAGATGGCTAAGCAGGCCATTGTGGATGCCCCAGGTCTTGAAGACAGCGAGTGGGAGAAGACGTACAAGGGCCCCGCTGGTGGTGTCATTACTGTTCGCTCGGAAATGGGCGAGCCAATCCACAAGCTCGCTACTCGTGGTGTCATCTTCTGGCATGAGATGGACCAGAAGATCTTCAGTCTTGACAAGGCCAAGCGCGTGCCTGAACTTAAGAAGATGCGCGAGTACATCATTGACAAGCTGAACAAGGATTTCCAGAAGGTCTGGTTCGGCAAGAACAAGAAGGGCATGTCAGTTGATCTCGAAGACATGACGTACGCCGAGGTCGTCCAACGCATGGTAGACTTGATGTACGTCAAGCACCAGTCCCGCTGGATTGACCCGAGCTTGAAGCGCTTGACTGGCGACTTTATCCGCCGACTAGAGGAGCGCTTCAGCAAGACCAGCAGCGAGTCATTGATCCAAAACTATGAAGAGCTCAACGACCCCTTCCCCATGCTTGAGAAGGTCTTCAAGGCCTATCCCGAGGCCGATGAGCAGCTCATCAACGCCCAAGATGTGCAGCACTTCCTGTTGCTCTGCCAGCGTCGTGGACAGAAGCCTGTCCCCTTCGTTCCTGTCCTAGACGACACCTTTGAATTCTTCTTCAAGAAGGATTCGCTGTGGCAATCCGAGGATCTCGATGCTGTTGTTGATCAGGACGTTGGCAGGACATGTATCCTCCAAGGCCCTATGGCCGTCAAGTACTCCACAAAGGTCGACGAGCCGATCAAGGAAATCCTTGACGGTGTTCATGAGGGCCACATCAAGTACCTTCTCCGCGACATTTACGGAGATGACGAGTCCAAGGTCCCCATTATCGAGTACTTTGGTAGCAAGCTGCTTGCGCCTCCCCAAGGTCTGGAAGTTGATGGTCTTACCATTTCAGAGCTCGAGACCAAGGTCATGTACCGCCTCTCTGCTGCTCCCAATGCCACCATGCCTGATGTTCACTCATGGCTGCAACTCCTAGCTGGCACCAGCTACTCATGGAGGCACGCTTTCTTCACTGCGGACATTTTTGTACAAGGTCAGCGTTTCCAGACCAACCCAACTGCACGAATTTTCGCTCCAACTCCCGGTATGCTGGTCGAGATTCAGAACCCCAAGGAGCCCGCCAAGACTGCCATTATCGTCAAGGAGGTGCATACCGGCGGCAAGCTGATCAAGACTGTCGAGGTCAGCCTCACAGACAACAACGAGATTTTGCTCAACCTCTACGAGGAGCGTACTGCCCTCAAGCAACCTGTTGCGCTGCCATTCCGCTTCACTTACCGCCCTGACGTGGGCTACGCGCCCATTCACGAGGTTATGGATGCCCGCAATGACCGCATCAAGGAGTTCTACTACAAGATCTGGTTCGGTGATGAAGCCTGCCCATTCGATGCTTCCGTCACTTCACGCTTCGATGGTGGCCGTGCCACAGTGACAAGCGAGGCCATCAACGACTTTGTTCACGCAGTTGGCAACACAGGCGAGGCTTTCGTTGACCGACCTGGCAAGGAGGTCTTTGCTCCCATGGACTTTGCCATCGTCGTCGGCTGGAAGGCCATTACTAAGCCCATCTTCCCCCGCGCGATTGATGGTGACTTGCTCAAGCTCGTCCATCTGTCCAACGGCTTCCGCATGATTGCCGGCGCCGAGCCTCTCAAGAAGGGTGATGTGCTTGACACGACTGCTCAAATCAACGCCGTCATCAACCAGGACTCTGGTAAGATGGTAGAGGTTTGCGGCACCATTACCCGTGACGGCAAACCAGTGATGGAGATCACCAGCCAGTTCCTGTACCGTGGCGCATACGACGACTTTGAGAACACCTTCCAAAGGAAGGTCGAGAAGCCGATCCAGCTCAGCCTGGCTACAAGCAAGGATGTCGCCATTCTGCGATCAAAAGAGTGGTTCAACTTTGAGGAGCCCGAGATCGATCTGCTGAACAAGACTTTGCTCTTCAAGCTCGAAACTGTTGTTAGGTACAAGAACAAGACGGTCTTCTCAGACATTGTAACTGAAGGAGAGGTCCTCCTCGAGCTTCCTACCAAGGAGGTCATTCAAATTGCTTCGGTCGACTACCGATCGGGCACTGCGTATGGCAACCCTGTCATGGACTACCTGGAGCGCAACGGAGCTGCAGTCGACCAGCCAGTGCTGTTTGAGAACGCCATCCCGCTGCACGGCAAGACGCCTCTGAACTTGAAGGCGCCAGCCTCCAACGAGAACTACGCTCGCGTCTCTGGCGACTACAACCCCATCCACGTCTCACGTGTCTTTGCCAGCTACGCCAATCTCCCTGGCACCATTACTCACGGCATGTACTCCAGCGCAGCTGTCCGAAGTCTGGTCGAGACTTGGGCTGCCGAAAATAACGTTGGCCGTGTCAGGAGCTACCACGTCAACCTTGTCGGCATGGTTCTTCCAGACGACATGCTAGACGTCAAGCTCCAGCACGTCGGTATGGTTTCTGGCCGTAAGATTATCAAGATCGAGGTCAGCAACCAGGAGACTGAAGATAAGGTCTTGATTGGTGAGGCTGAGGTTGAACAACCCACTACATCTTACGTCTTCACCGGTCAAGGTTCTCAAGAGCAAGGCATGGGTATGGAGCTTTACAACAGCAGTCCTGTTGCCAAGGAAGTCTGGGATCGTGCCGACAAGCACTTCATGGACAACTATGGTGAGTCAAAAGTGGCTGGATATTTGATCAACTTGCTAATCTTCAACAGGCTTTGCTATCACCAACATTGTGAAGAACAACCCCAAGGAGCTGACCATTCACTTTGGTGGTCCTCGCGGCAAGGCCATCCGCCAGAACTACATGTCTATGACATTCGAGACTGTTGCTGCCGATGGTACAATCAAATCTGAGAAGATTTTCAAGGAGATTGACGAGAACACTACCTCGTACACTTACCGGTCACCAGCTGGTCTGCTGTCCGCTACACAGTTTACTCAGCCGGCTCTTACCCTCATGGAGAAGGCCTCCTTTGAGGATATGCGCGCCAAGGGTCTGATCCAGGTCGAAAGCACGTTTGCTGGACATTCGCTGGGTGAATACTCTGCTCTGGCGGCCATGGCTGAGGTCATGCCCATTGAAAGCTTGGTCTCAGTCGTCTTCTACCGTGGTCTTACAATGCAGGTCGCTGTCGAGCGTGACGAGACTGGCCGCTCCAACTATTCCATGTGCGCTGTCAACCCTAGCAGGATCTCCAAGACATTCAACGAGCAAGCTCTTCAATACGTTGTGGAGAACATTGCTGAAACAACCGGATGGCTGCTGGAGATTGTCAACTACAACATTGCCAACATGCAGTACGTTGCCGCTGGTGACCTCCGCGCTCTGGACTGCCTCACTGGTGTAACAAACTATCTCAAGCAACAGAAGATTGACATTCAAGCGCTCATGCAGACACTGTCGCTTGAGGAGGTCAAGAACCATCTGGTCGAGATCATCAAGGGATGTGCTGAGCAAACTGAGGCCAAGCCTAAGCCTCTTGACCTCCAGCGTGGTTTCGCTACCATCCCACTCAAGGGCATCGATGTGCCCTTCCACTCGACTTTCCTCCGTTCTGGTGTCAAGCCCTTCCGCTCCTTCCTTCTCAAGAAGATTCACAAGACATCCATCGACCCAAGCAAGCTGGTTGGCAAGTACATTCCCAACGTGACTGCCAAGCCGTTTGCGTTGACCAAGGAGTACTTTGAGGATGTGTACAAGCTTACCAACTCTCCCAAGATAGGCAACATCCTGGCCAACTGGGAGAAGTATGAGGAGAGTGGAAAGGAGGAGGCCAAGACTGAGGCGGCAGCCTAGATTATGTAGTATGATTATACGTCATGTCAGTTATGAGAGGAGGATTGGATCATGGCGTTTGAGGGTAGGTGGCTGTACATGGTTTTTGCCCTATTTTTGATATCCTGGTTTGGGGAGAGGGTTTGAGGAAACTTTTTCTCGCATAGCTGATATTTTGTAATGCATTGGTTCAATTTTGGTTGTTTAACGCTTTGCAGTAGCTTTTTGTTGTTGGGTGGTAATGAAACGTGCTGTTTGTGAAGTTTTCTTTTGACAAGTCACCGGGGTGTACGTTTATAAGTTGTCAAGCAAACTCTAAGACATTTCTTGAATAGAAACAAATAGTTATGACCTATACAAACAAGAAGGAAACAGTTCAAATCAACCATGTTTTGTCAATACCACCTTGGCCATTTGAGGGTAGCACCTACAGCACCATGTAGATTCATATTTCCCTTTTTCTGTAAACCCAGACAAGACAACAACAATCCTACCGAGAAAAAAAAACATCATCTAGCCTACTGAGAAAAAAAAGGAAAGGAAAGGAAAGGAAAGGAAAGCGGAAAGAGGAAGTGCAATAGCCATGATTGTTACAAAGCAACAAAAAAAAAGGTTAACGTGGTTCATAAGCGAGCGGACACCCCAAGCGAGCGGACACCTCCCCACCAGCGCGTCAACTTCAACACGTTATCACAGCCTTTTATCACAGTCAATAAACTATTGCAATATACTAAATTAATTATCAGAATCGCTATTATCACTTGCACTATCTATCTCAACTGCGCAGGTACGAGCGTTGTGTCCAGTCTGCTTGCAACGCCCGCACCGCCGCTCTCCTCGCACCCTCTTCGACGCACTCTCACCATCACCACGACTGCTACCCGCCTGTTCAGCTAATACTTCTTGTACTTCGCCTACAGTAAGAGTCTCTTCTGTCCGTACGTATCGCCGCTTGCGGCTTTTACGCTTATTTGACTCGTCAAGAGCCGCTCGAAGCGTACCCATTTCCTCCATCATAAGCGTCATTTTATGTGCCATTTGCTGGGCCCCCTTACTTAGCTGCGCGATCTGCTTAGTGAGTGAATTGGCAGAAGATCCACGGCGTTTTCTCACGCTCTCTTGAATGAGACTAATTTGAGACTCAACTTCGCGCGCGTTGCGTGGTGTCTGCGCCTGCCAGGCAGCTACCCGTCGTGGTGATTGACGAGGTGTCTGCACCACTACATCAAGCTTAGATAGCACAGCCTGTGGGTCGTGTGGGACTAGACCAGCACCTCTGAAGCCAGCTTGGATATTCTCCTTCGTGATAGACTGCTCAAAAGCAGCCTTAAAGGCTGGTAGGAAGTTTTCCTTGCTAATATAGTGGGTGCGGTTGCGTGCCAAGCCTGAAACAGCGTCGCCATACTTGCGCTTCAATGGCGAGAAGCAGGCGACGTCAAGGGGCTGCAACAGGTGAGACGAGTGTGGAGGCATGCAGAGAAGAATAATATTCTTCTCCTTGCAAAGATCTTGAAAATCGATGGAGCAGTGGCTCTCATGGCCGTCAATAATAAGTAGTTGATACCTACCTACAGTAGAGCTCTTTGTATGGGTATTAAAGTGCTCTAACTAGGCAAGACTAAGCTGATTATTCGTCCAGCTATTGGGACTGACTTTAAGAACCTAGTTAGCAGGCAAATCCTTAAACTAGACGTTAATAAGCACCTTGCCCGCAAAGACAACGAAGGGTGGTATCCGGCGACCTGATGCGCCCACGCCTTGGATCACAGTAACCCACTCGCGGTTGCCTGGCTGTATCCGCTTCTTTTTCCTATATCCTTCTGAGCCTGTGATTAATAACTGTGATAAAATCTTGCCTATTATAAAGCCAGTTTCGTCAAAGTTGTAGATATCGTCGTCCACAATACCCCACTTCTGCTTTGTCGCCTGGACTAAGTCGAACTAGCGCTGGATAGCTACTGGGTCCTCGCAGGCGGCTCGCTGGTGATTATAGGGACGGCTCCAGCGCGTACGGAGCTCAGCAGTCCGCCTAACAAAGTTGTCAACCTAGTTCTTGCCAACAGGGTTGCCACCACGCTCCTCTAACAGTTTATTAGCCATTGCTCGAACCTCAGCCTTTGTAGGCGCAAATCCTCGCGCAGACTCTTCAAGAATACGCCTAACAATAGCCTCCTCTTCTAGCTTATTCAAGCGCTTTGAATTTGGTTCGCAGTCGCGTCGAGAGTGTCTTCCAGCGCGTCAGTAAAATAAAGTTATTCGAGGGACGCTATAGATCTCAGCAGCACGTTTAACACTCTTTACACGTTGGGAATTAATATCAGAAATAGCAAGTTGGATATCAGCTTCAGAAAAAGTTTGTTGAATCTGATGTGATTGAGACATAACGCGTTGTAGTATGAACATCGACGCGCTGGTGAGGAGGTGTCCGCTCGCTTGGGGTGTCCGCTCGCTTATGAACCACGTTAATCTATCCAGGATTTCAAGATTTGCGCTCTTTCATCCTTGTTTTTTTTCCCAGGTGCTTCTTTTCTTTCCATCCGCCCATCTATACATCATCAGGATATATGATTCCCAATCCGATAAATGACAGATAGGAAGAATGTGCGTTTCGAGAGAAGAAGAAGAAGAAGAAGAAGAAAAAGATGAAGCAGCCAAGTGAGATAAATCCCCCGCCTAACGAAAGAATGGAAGGACATACACCAACTGAGAACAAAAAGTAAGAAAAGAAAAAGAAAAAACGGAAAACAGAAAGATATGTTTGGTTAAGAGGTGGGGAAAGAGTAAAGAAACGGAGAGGATAGAGGATATGTTGTATAAAAAGAAACGGAGAAAGAGAAAGAGAAAGAGAGAAAGAAGAAAAAAGAAAGAGTATGTTTATAAACTACATGAGAAAAATCTACCGGAGTAACCTCCTCCTGGGCGTCTTGCTACTTGTTGTTTCCAGCGCGTCGGAGCTGCTGGTGGGAAGCTGGGGCATGGTATGTGCATGGACGAGGGGCGGGTGCTCAATGTGTCGTTGGCCCGTGTAGGGAGTGTTATTTTGCTGCTGTTGTTGTTGCTGTTGCTGGGCGTAGGGCGGTAATTGCTGCCAGGTTGGCTGGTAGGCAGAGGGGTAGCCCTGCTGTTGGTGGGGATCCATGTACGAGTTTGATCCTACACGGTGGGGTGTTTGGGGGATAAAGTCGTTTTGGGATTGATGTTGCTGCTGTTGCTGTTGCTGTTGCTGCTGTTGTTGTTGTTGTTGGGAGCGGATGAGGCCAAAGGCCCAGTTCGAGAGGTTAAAGCCGCCAAAGATGATGATGGCTGTAAAGACCTGTGGGGAACATGGTTAGCGGGTTTTGTACTTGAACGTGTAGGGCAAAAGGGAGAAGCAGCGGCCATGTGCGTTTCTTTGATTTCGTAGGTTCCCGTGTATCGGGGGTAGGGGTTGCGCTTGGTCTTGTGTCGCCCAATACATAAGAAACAAGAGACTACAACATACCATCGACTTGTAGCTAAACTCTTCCACAAAGCTGTTGAATATCATGGCGAATGTCTTGGCCGTCACACTGGCCCGCGCAACCTTTTTGGGGTCGCGGTTCATGCACGTCTCCCACACGCCGCAGGCCTTCTCCATGGCCGGCACCACTTCCTCTGGTCGACAACGATTCCGGTTGTATTCGGTGGCGCAGGCCGCAATCTCCACCATGATTTCTGAAGCGTGCCTGGAAGATTCAATGTCCACGTCGGTCATTACACCCGCCCATGCCGAGTAGACAATGTAGATGAAGAGACTGCCGAGGAACATGTTGACGGTGAGTTGGAGGTAGTACGAGAGCACCGAAGGGAGGTTGGGATGCGCTTCCACCCACGACAAGAAGCCTCCGAGGCTCATGGCGAAGGTTTGCTGGACAGGCCCCGCGTCCTTGGGCGGGATGAGCGGGCGACCCTGATCCATGTCTGAGTCGTCGCCGCCGTCGTCGTCGTCGTCGTCACGGAGGGCGGTCCGCTTCTTGGATCGCGGCCGCTCTGAGCGGCGCTTGACTATGCGGTTCTCGGCCTTTTTGGAGTAGTACTTTGGAGACTGATCCTTGTCCTGCTCTCTCTCCCGCTCCCGCTCCCGCTCCCGTTCTCGATCCTTAGTCGGGCTCGGCGTCGACATGAAGGTGCGCTTGAACCAGCTGTCGCGGCGCCCGCCCTTCCTGTCTGTATCGCCATTGCCCAGGCGCCCCATCCTGCTTGCCAATTGTGTGTCTGGTGTGCCGATGTCGCTGTCGATCTGAGGGGTGCCCGGTGTCTCGCCACCCGAGCTGAAGTCGATGTCGTGTGAGGGCGTGCGCATCGACCAGGGGCTCGGCTGGATGTGTGCGGGGAGCGACGATGCTGGGGTTGAGGGGAGCGGCTTGCTGGGGTCGCGGCTGAAGAATGTCATGCGGTTGTCGGGGTCGCGTAAACGAGTTGGCGTCGCAAAGCCGCCTTTGGAGGGGGAGTCGATGACGGAGTGGGGACCTGATTGGCCAGAGCAAGGCGCTGGGGTTAGTGTGCGTGTTCCATGTCGCTCGCTGTGTACACGTAGAGAGTCTCGGGACAGGCAGTGGATATGCTTACGCTTCTTGTGCTGGCTGGCCGCAAGAAAGGGCGATTGTGCGTCGATGGGGCCAGTCTGGTTGGTCCACTCAAAGTCCATGGGCGTCGTCGACGGGCGGTGGCTTCGCGACATGTTGTCTGCCGGCGAGCAGGCCGTGGACAGGGCAGAGAAGACGGCGAAAGGGTTGCGAGTTGTGGGGGCGGGCGTTTCGCGGTTGTTGATCAACACTTGTTCCTGGGTTCCGAGTCGCGGACTTCCGGCGCTAGTCTCAATTGGGCCGACAGCGTAGCATGTGGTGTTGGCATGCACAACCGACACGCGCTGCATCTTTGTCGCTCATTGTTAACGAATTATTATTATTTCCCACCGCAATCTACCCCACCAGCTGCCCTCAAGCCGGAGGGTCTCCTATTGAAGAATCGTAATCGTAAATGTGCTACAAATAAAGCCAACATGGCATATACAACCTGATCCCTTGCTAGTTGCCATACCAAAAAGAAGTCATGGACTACTACATTTTCACATCTTCTCATGACAACCATGGCGGATCAAGGCGCCATTTGGGCTGGCGTGAGGCTAACCTTGACGCCATTCAGCGAGCACAGTGTCAGCGTCAGATTCTCCTTCCATCCCTCAGGATCCCGGCTTTCCATCGTCTGGAATTCTTGGACCATGCGGACTGTAACGTAGCTCGCCTCGGTAAGTGCATACTGCTGGCCGAGACAGATGCGTGGGCCGCCGTTGAATGGGAGGTACTCCCACCCCGGGCGGAGCGTCTCCCAGCGCTCTGGCTTGTACTCTTCGGCATCGGGTCCGTAGATGTCCTTGCGGCGGTGCATGGCGTAGGGTGTGTAGGTAACTGCTGTGCCCTTGGCAACAAAAAGTGGTGCCTGGCCATCTGGGCCACCACCTCTGGGCAGCACAGTGTCGCGGCTAGCGTTGCGTGAGTTGATGGGCACGACGGGGTGCAGACGGAGCGCTGACTGCGGTTAGCATATGCACATGGTCACTTGGTAATACACCACTTACATTCATTGAGACACCACTTGACGTACTTCAGGTTCCTCAGCTCCTGGTACGTTGGTGTCCGTCCCTCCATCGAAGCGACTTCCTCCCGGAGCTTGGCGTAGATTTGGGGCTGCTTGGAGATTTCAAAAAACATGTTGCTCAACAAACTGGCCGTTGTGTCGCGTCCAGCAAGCAGAATGTTGATGAGTTCCTCGCGGATCCTCTTCTTATCCGTCGTTTGCTTGGCCACCTCCTGGATGAAGTAGTACTTTTCCGTGCCAGCCGCCTTCTCGGCATCCAGCTCCTGTCTGAATCGAAGAGCGTCTTCGACAAACTTCTCAATGTACGTGTGGCAAACCTCAATAGCCTTTTTTCCCTTGGTGTTCTTCCTGAAGCGGTCAAAGGGTCCATAGCGCAGGCGCACATTGATATCTGCTAGGGCAAAGTTGAATGCGTCACCAAAGATGGCGTCCTCCTTGTCAGCCTTTTCGTTGCCAATCATGTCGAGTGAGTTGGTGGAGTGGTTGAACAAGAATTCGGTTGCCGTATCAAGCGTCAAGTGGAAGAAGAGCTCCTGCAAGTCGACTGTCGAGCCGTCTCTGGGAATATGCTTGAGCATGAGGTTGAAGTGGCGTTCAAAGGCCTCGATGTCGGCAACCTGGTCTCGGGCAAAGTTTGGGCGCAGGAGCTGGCGGCTGTTGGCCCATCGTTCGCCGTCTGCATTGAAGATGCCGTGACCCAGCAGAGGGCCGAAAGAAGGCTGCCTGTGCGCAAAGTTGTAGTCCTTGAATTTCAAGCTCAGGATAGTCTTGATGTTTTCCGGCTCGCACGTGCTAATGACAGGCAAGTTGACGATTCTGCTGTGGAAAGTGTTTCCGAGCCTCTGGTAGCGCTTCACTGCCTCTTGCATGGCGATGTGGTGTTTGCTGTTGTAAGCCATGGCCTTGACAACATTCAGACCTATGAAGGGGTCCGTGTTGAAGCGGCCTTTGCATGGCTGGCAACCATTGTCTTTCTTGAAGCGTTGACGTGTGAGATAAAGTGTGATGCGGGTATACAGCATATAGGATAAGGCAGCACCCGCGAGGATGAAGAGAAGTGGTGAGTGCGCCATGGTGTCTGTCTGTAGGCTCAAGGGATACGGTACTTGATTTACGTGCTGGGTTTTCTGTGATTTATAGTTATGGCAGTCCCGTTGGCGCTTGGAACTTGTTTACGTCGAATCCGTGACGCGCGAAAAGTAAAAGATTGGGTAAGTAGTTTCTTTTTTTTCCTCCAAAGCTGAGTGCCGCCTCCGCCTGCCCCCAGCGTTGGCAAGTAGGGTGAATTGAGTTTGACTGGTAGCGGCTTTAGATGCTACTCCGGGAGCCGTTTGATTAATGGTTGGCACAGGCTGGATGTGGGGTAGAGGCCAACGTCGGCCTCGCCGTGGCCGTGGTCGGTATCCCTTTTTGAACCAAATGCGCAGATAGGCTTCTTAGTCGTGTACAACGGCTGTGGTGAATATTTTTCTTCGGGGGAGCCCGAAACTGGGTCGCTGTCGGTCTTGTCCTGGTTGACGGTAGATGTAGGGCGTGTTAACAAGCCTCAGACGGCCCAGGCTGCAGACAAGTATACCCAGCCGTGACGTCGATTCACGTGGATTGGCAAAGCTCACTTTTTTTCGGAGGGTACTACGGATAGCCAGCGGGGCCGGAACCTGGGATAGTCACTGTCCACGGGACGATCTGCCTCTTATAGCGGCGACGGAGGGAGGCCAGGACGGGTGTCTTAGCCATTGCAGCAGTGCGCTCCGGGGTGGGCGGGCTGAGGTTGCACGCTCGCAGGCTAATGAGGAGAACCCATGGCCTTGTCGGTGATGCCGTCGCTACCAAGTCCCCCCTGCTCTGCTCCGAGGGGGGCGCTGACTGCAAAGCCTCTGACGCCCCCTTGTGATTCGCCCGCGCCATCACATCTAGAGACACATCAGGCAGTCTGCACCGCCCATGCATCGTCGGCGAATTCGTGTGTTTTTTAGCGTCTGCTCCGTCGACCTCGTCGTGCACCCTGTGTGAAGTTGACCAAGATAATAGATTGGCCCCCCAGCACGGACGCGGTGCTCTATGTAGAGCTATATACCCTACCCTACACGTGTCTTCGAAGCGTGCATAAGTGGTGTAAGCACGGCTGGAGTTCCAGCCAGTAAGCACCATAACTTCTTGGTGCTGTCCTGTCGTCTTACACGTCTTGCGCGTCCATTGCCTGTAAATGCTGGAATAGATGTCTTGGCATCTAGCAGCGAATGCGGACCCGTCTGAATTCTACATGCTTCATCACATGTATATTGTTTCCTCGAGCAAAAAGACCGAAACGCCGAGGAAAAATATATGCAGAATGCGTCTCCTACTCGGACGAGATCCACTTCATGTGATTGATCGTCTCCTTCTCCAGGTACTTGTATATCTCGCCGTAGTCTTTGCACACGTGCTTTGCATCCCAGCCATCGCTGCCCCCTCTATCTTCACCGTGCTCGTTCCCTGGGAAGCTCGTCGCGGCCCCCTCGAGCGCCACGTCTCCCGCGCACATGATGGCTTGTCTAAGGTATTCGAAACAATGGTTGATGTGCCACGGCATCTTGACCGGGTTCGCCGATGCCGGCGAGGCAATGGCAATCTTCATCGAATTGTACGCTTCTAGTACGGTGTAGAGGCAATGCAACTGGTGTGTAACCGACGTGGTAAAGACCGTCTGGTTGGTATAGTCGTGGATCGGGTGTGGCAGGTTTGAGTATTCCGACGGCTTCTTCACCTCGACGTATCCTAGACCCTCTTTGTTTTTGTCAGCAGTGCTCGCATCAAAAGCAAGAGGCATCCTGTCCTACCTGGTACTATGCTCAGCCATGCGTGCTGTGTCTCGTTACTCCAGAACTGTGTCGGATCCTCGGGCGCGAAAGCAGAGTCAGGCTTGAAAGTCACAATCTGCTGACGAAAGGTTGGTGCAAATCCAGTAATGTCACCAGCGATTTGGTACTCGTGGCTTTTTGTGTGGTGCTGCCATCGCTTCTCTGCCAGCAGCCCTACAATAACGAGCAAAAGTGTGGTGTCGATCATCCACCGGCACCCCTTCACTCTTCTCCAAAATGTTTTCCTTCTCCGCCTGGGCTGAATGGCGTTCTCGGTATCCCAATGGTCCTCCACCTCGGTGTGCGAACCAGAATCGTCATCAGCGTTGTGTAGCGCGTCATATCGCTGACCGCGCTTGGAATGGTCTTTTGTCGCAAACTCCATCGTCGACACGTCGTAGCTTGATTTTCAAAGTGTATGTAAGTGCTGGTATGGTGATACCTGCCCTGTGGCCAACATATAAGACCTGCAGCATGATAGGGAAATCGCCTTGATTCGGCGTGATATTCATCACCACGAATGCTCAAACGCCTGCTGCGACGCCAACTGTTAGAGCCTTAGCCCTCTGCGACTCCGAGGCCGGTGCTCTCGCTCTCTTCAACACTAACCAAACATGTCATCGGAAACATCAATTGTGTGATTTGGAGGCATGCACACTAAATTCTGATGACGCCACATGGTACCGCGGGGCGTGGGGGAGGGGGCTGGGGGCAGTGCAGGGGTAGCTCAACAAGCACAGCGCTCAGCTTTCGATGAAGCGCACATCTGGAGCATTACGGTAGATGCAAACAAAAACAATGGCACAGGCTGAAAAAAAGCAGTCTGATCCATTGTAGCATTAGCCATGGATGGTATAGGTACGAGAAGCGGTGCCAGCCAGCATCGATCGGCTTCGGCAATCGTCGACGCGTCCCTTACATCATCTTACCATCCACGCTTCAAACCCATCCGACCAGAGAATACACAATCGAAGCCTGTCAGTACCGGTGAAAGTACCACATCGTTCGCTCCACGTGGATAGCAACTTTGGGCAAGTTCTGGCGATAAATCTCACCTTGTCTTACATCATGCTAAGGCTGTCGCCTGAGAAGCCTCAGCCTGCCAACGCCACCTATTCGACAATCCGGATATGCCGCTGATCAGCAATACGTTGCGGTGAGCGAAGAATCGATAGCGGGCTACCACTCTGCAGTGCCTGTGCAGCATGCTCCTTAACCGTAGGCAATGGCGCCTTGGAAATTCCATTGCCCTCAACAAGATCCAGCGCCTCAGTCGACAACGCCTTGGGTTGAAAACTCGCTCGTACTGCTGACTTCGCATGATCTCGATTGTACATCCGCTTCTTAGCTGCAGTCGAAGAGTCTCGGCCTTCAAATAGCTCAGGTGAGACTCGTCCAGAGCGTACAAGACGAGCATGGGCCATGGTGACCGAATCGCGATGACCACGGAATTTCGTATCTACCTCCTCGAGGTTCGACAGCTGGCGAAACATGACAAAATGTGGGTTCCTGCGTCCTTTGGAATGCATCTCAGGATTGGGTACGAGGAGCGAGGGCTGCAGCAAATCCTGGGCAGCATGCAGGGGCTTTTCGTGCAACGCAGCTTCCAATGACATGTCTTCATGCGAAGCCGCCCTGGTCATGGGTGCACTTGCTGGACGAGACGGATGACAAGAAGATGTGGCACTGGTGACCTGGCTGTTTGGAGGCGCCAATAGCGGTACATCGTCTCTGTCCTCCACGGCGCAGTCGTAATGAGTGGCTCGACCATCGTCATCTGGGAAGACCACAATCGTGGGCTTGAAGCTCTCTGATGGACTGTTCCAGCTGCCAGTCCACCCGGCAAGTTTCGAGTTGACTCGTTCAAGACCACGTCTGGCACCTGGACTGGCTGTCTCCAAAGAGTGGCTTGCAGAAGAGCTTCGCCGACCTCTCACGCGGATTTTATGCTCGGGTGGTACATCGTCCCATACCACCTCGTAGCTGCGACTCTTTGTTTCTATAATCTGCATCGTTGGTGTGGCTGGGTCAGTCTCTTCTTCATTGGTTATGTCACGCGCATCCCACGAGGGCGTAATAGCGATGACATGTACATCTGTTCGTGTCACCGCCGTGTCCGCCACACTGCTCTTGACTTTGCTAATGGTATTCGGACACAGCCAAGATGGCCTAGCGAACTCCCTTGGCTTGCTACCCGGGCTAGAAATTGGATTGACATGATGCGTTGGGACGTTGTTCAAACTCGTTGATATGACAGCTTTTTGAGGATACAAAAGCGAGGGTCGGGTACACTCTCCTTTGAAATCGACAGTCTTGACACGACGAATCCTTTTTCCATCAGCCTCCATCATATCTTGTTGAATCCCGTCAGGCGGAGTGATGGTGTCGCTTTTCGCCTTCTTCTTGATACACGACTTCAATGGCAAGTCACGGTCGCGCGACTTGGAGTTTATGAAAACATTTCCTAGGTGCGGATCTGAGCTTGAGCGGACTGCAGGGGATCTCGGCAGCGCTGGTCTCGTTCTAGTCAATGGCCCATCCACCGTCAGTATACGGTGAAGCTGGTCAGGCCGGAGAGGCTGTTCAGGAACAGGCTCTGTGGCTCCAAAAAGTCGTTTATCTGCCTTTTTTGGATTGTGTTCAACCAAACTAGGGCAAGTCTGCGGGTTGCTAGTAGACCGCCTTATGGTAGTGAGAGGCGATCGCAGTGGTATGTGCGATGAGTGTAAGCTTGCACGTTCCAAGTGGTACATGTCATCTTTGGATCGGATAGCGTTCAACGCAGCGACTGCAGTCCTCGGCTCCTTCTGGGTCTGGTTCAAGACAGTCAGATCGCTGGTAGATCGCTTTAGTGCACGTGTCGGAGTGGCTGGCGACAACTGCTTCGTCGTATCTCGCTTGGAATGGCCTTCCCCATCCCAATTGTCGTTATTTGCAGGTGCGATGAAGGTAGAGTCACTCTCTCCCTCTCCAATCAAGGCCGTCGATGATGTCTCTGAAGCAGCGTGCTTGTCCGGCGCAAGATTCGAAGTGAACTTGGATATTTAGTCGTCGCCAGAAGATGGTAATACGGTTTTCGTGAGCGACGAGAGTGCCATGGGCGGAAGCCTCTGCCTCAGGTGTAGGGAACCTTCAGGCCGCTGGTAAAGATGTTTCAGGAGATGTATCCAGGTATAGGTGGTGCGAGTGAGGGGTTAGAGCGTGAGGTGAGGAGATGCAATGTGTGCATCGTGGTCTTGTTACACAGTGGAAGGTCTTGGTGTGGAAAGAGCATGGGCTGGTGGCTGTTCCTGCCTCCACAATCAGCTGCAAGTTCCAACTAAGTACCGGAAACAACATCTTGCAGAATGTGCATGCGTCGTATTGTCTGGATATGGCAATGGAACAACCTTGGGTGGATCTGGTTGATCAGAGTATACAGTGTCCATACAATTCCTCTAACCTGGAAGCACCAAGCACCAAGCACTGCCATCGACACCAAGGGGCAGCTACTGTATGGACAAAAAGACATACAAGTCCGCTTACGCCACCACCCAATGCGGTAATTCGTCCTCCTCGGCAAATCTCTCCACCAGCCAGTCAATAGCCAGCGATGCTCGCGACAAGTTTGGTGACACGATTGGAGGCCTTGGGAGCGCCATCGCATTCGACAAGAAGTCGTGGAAGTACAAAAACGGAGCCTATCAAGGCCTAGTCTGGGGCTTGCCTGACCGTGGCTGGAACACCCAGGGGACCCAAAACACGCAGACAAGAATTCACAAGTTCAGCGCCAGCTTCACGCCAGTCAAAGCTACGCTAGCAGACCCAGCGAGTCCCAACCTCCAGCTTTCCTACCTCGACACTCTGCTGCTTACTGGTCCTGATGGCACACCCCTCACTGGCCTTGACCCTACTGATACCATCACATACCCGGGATTCCCTGACCTTCCACTGGCAACATGTGAGGCACGCGCTCTGTCTCTAGTAAGAATAGACTAATAATTGCAGATGTCGGTAATGGCTTTGGCCAAAACGGTACTGGTGGTGCTCGTGTCGCTCTCGACACCGAGGGCTTGGTCCTTGGAGATGATGGGACTTTTTGGATCAGTGACGAGTATGCTGCGTATATTTACCAGTTCGACTCTAATGGCAAGATGACCAAGGCTGTTCGTACGCCAGATGCCTTCATTCCCCGTCGCAACGGTGCCGACAGCTTCAGCGCTGATTCCCCGCCCATCTACGACCCAGACTTTGAGATCACACCCAAAGATCCTACCAGTGGTCGTGGCAACAATCAGGGTCTAGAAGCCCTGACGGCCAGCCCAGATGGCAAGTACCTGTACACGATGCTCCAAAGTGCCACCATACAGGATGGTGGAAGCTCTTCCAAGAAACGTCGCAACACCCGTCTTCTCAAGTACCGTGTCAAGGACGAAAAGACGACTCTAGAGGCCGATTATGTTGTCCAACTTCCCGTCCTCTCCACAGGGCGCGTCGCTAGCCAGTCAGAGATGCACTACATTTCAGAAACTCAATTCTTGGTTCTCGCCCGCGACTCCAACGCTGGCCAAGGAGCAGAGAAAACAGAGTCCATCTACCGCAATGCCGATGTAATTGACATTTCCAATGCTACAAATGTTTTTGGGACGGCTGCCGACAGCTTTGGTGGACAGATTGCTAGCAAGGATGGCGTATTGAAGAGTGGTATTGTCCCCGTCACTTACTGCCCATGGCTATCCTACAACAACAACAATGAGCTCGGCAAATTTGGTCTTCACAACGGCGGTGAGCAAGACTCGAAATTGCTCAACGAGAAATGGGAGAGCTTCGCCATGCTGCCTGTCGATAAGGACGACAAGATAGGTTGGAGCGACAGGCAGAATGAGGATGAAGGAAAACAGTACTACCTTGTTTCCTTTTCAGACAACGACTTTATCACGCAGAATGGTAAGATGATTGTTGAATTTTGATTCTATCTGACTAATGCTTGTATAGGTTACATTAACTTCGGCCAGAACAAGTATGTGGATGCAAGCGGTAATAATATAGACACACAGGTTCTCGTTTTTAAGGCCAACATACCCAAAGGGGCAAACCCTCTGTAAGCGTGGGTCGATGAGGCATGCGATAAAGGGTCTCATTATACATCCCAAAAGCAAATAGCAGATTTAAATTTCATGACCCAATTGGGCCATATCCGGAACACGTCCTGTGTCTCATCTTTTTGCCAGTTCATACCCGCTTGTAATTTTTAACTTTTTTTTTTTCTCGCCAGTTCAATGGTAGTAGCTCACTCGCCAGATGTATCAGTATTGTGCATGACATAGCTGCTATTCGGTCTTGAAAAAGCCATGCGAAGACGTCACGACTGTTGTGTAGCTGGAGTTGAGCGGAGGCGGAGGTGGGCCTAATTGAGGAGGTCAGCGCACAGACGGACTCTGATTGGTCTCCAAGCTGGACCCTGTAAGTACGTTGATGTGGCATCTCAACCAAGTTGTAGTTTCAAACTCCAATTCCTCCCAACACATTGGAAAAATGGGAAGAAAGCACGTGTCTTCCCTTGCCTTTATACTGCCCTTCATCGCCAGCACTGCAGATGCGGCGTCAGATTCGGCTCGGCCGCGGGGCGTAGGTCCCGAGTGTATGTTGCACCCGTTGGAGCTCATGGACAGCTGCCATGGACAGACCTGTGCATGCTGACGGCCATTGTCTAGTTGCAAAGTACTACAAGGATGCCGAGACATTTACTTGCATCTCGAATCCTTCCATTAAACTGCCCGTCGCGCGCCTCAACGACGACTACTGCGACTGCCCCGATGGTTCAGACGAGCCCGGCACCTCGGCCTGCTCCTATCTCTCTCCCCTCTCCCCACCACAGCCGCTAGGCTTCGAGGGCAAAGACAGCAACACAACACCGGCTCTCCCTGGCTTCTACTGCAAGAACAAGGGTCACCAACCCAGCTATATTCCCTTTACCAGCGTCAACGACGGTGTCTGCGACTACGAGCTATGCTGCGACGGAAGCGATGAGTTTGGACATGTTGGAGGGGTCAAATGCGAAGATCGCTGTGCGACCATCGGCAAGGAGTGGAGAAAGGCCAACGAAGCGCGACAGCAGAGCCTTGCTGCTGCCAGGCAACGGCGGAAGGAATTGGTGGCCGAAGCCAAACGCCTGCGCAAGGAGGTCGAGGACCGCATCGAGACGCTCAAGACGCAGATTGAAGGCGCAACACTGAAGGTCGATGGGCTGACAAAGTCTCTTGCTGAAATTGAGAGGGCAGAGCGTGGCAAGGTGGCCAAGGGTGCCGGCAAGGGCGGCAAGGTCACAGCGCTGGCTGGCGTGGCCAAGCAGAGGATCCAAGAGCTGACTGACAATGTCAACCGCCTACGCAACGAGCGAGACTCGGCACAAGCAAAGGTTGCGGAACTTGAGGACATGTTGACCCGCTTCAAGGAGGAATACAACCCCAACTTCAACGACGAGGGTGTGAAGCGTGCGGTGCAGGCGTGGGAAAACTATGCTGCACAGGACCGGCCTGGTCCCAATGAGGCTCTGGACCGAGATCTCGATGACATTCTCAATCCAAACTCTGAGAGTGCGATCAACTGGGACGAGTTTGAGAAAACCGACGAGTCTGATGTTGAGCTCCGTAAGCACAAGTATAAGGCTTTCTCTGATTACCGGCTAACTCCGATCAGTTTACCAATTCGAGGAATACCTGCCTGAATCCATTCGCGGCTGGGTCGACAGCAAGCTTCGGGATCTGCGCATCACGCTCATTGAGAACGGAATCCTCGCTGATCCCACCGGCACAGATGCCCCTGAATCGAAAGCTGTTACGGATGCAAAGTCGCAGCTCGAGGCAGCCAAGAGGGAACTCGAAGATGACAAATCGGAGCTCACGAGGCACGAAGAAGATCTTACCAAGGACTATGGTCCAGACTCTATTTTCCGCGCCCTCAAGGACCAGTGTTTCTCTACCGACTCAGGTGAGTATACATACGAGCACTGCTTCTTCTCGAGTACGACGCAGAAGCCCAAGAAGGGTGGCGGCAACACGGGCATGGGTAACTTTGCCCGCGTGGAGACGATTACTGTCGATGAGATTTTACCCGCAGATGGCAAAGGCTTAGGCAGCGGCGAGCGCATTGCCCTCAAGTACGAGAATGGTCAGCACTGCTGGAACGGACCCAACCGGAGTACGACTGTGATTTTGGCGTGTGCGGAAAAGGATGAGATTTGGAAGATTGTCGAGGAAGAGAAGTGTGTGTACAGGATGGAGATGGGTACGCCAGCTGTGTGTGGTATTGAGGTTCCCAAGGCCGCGCCCGAGCATAGCGAGTTGTAAGGGAAAGAAAGGACGTATTCGGGTACTGCGGTTGATCCGCGTGCTCGATATGACTAGATGTAGAGATGTGGTTAAGATGTTGAGCAGGCTGTCAGCTGTGCCTTTGCTCTAAGACAAGTTATCTGAATAGCGAATTGAGTGTTTGCGAGCAAGAGCTGAACGAGTGCTGTGTTTGGTATGCTGAGCTGATTCATGCACCGTGTATGACTCGATACTCATTTCGAGTCATTGCTTTTATAGGTATGGCTAGAATACAATTTGCTGGGATAGTCTATGCCTTTTTTTTCAGATGAGTCGTCAGTTTCCCTGGGTTCTGTCTAGGCGATTGGGGTACCGCAGACACATGTAAAAAAGCAGCTTTCCTCTTGTCTTATCGATAAGCAGTTTGGGTCCCCTCCGCAAGCCCCGCCAATATTTTTTCCCAGCAGCGCGTCTTACACCGAAGACTAGTTGATCGATTTTCTAACGCGCAGCCTGGACAGTGTCGCAAGTACACTGGCTAAGAGAAGGAACCAGTAAAGAAAGGAAAAAAGAAAGAAGGAAAGAAACATGTCCAAACCAAAAGACATGTCCAACCTCATCCAACTCACAAAAACCACACAAGCACTCCTCACGCACTACGCCTCGTCGCTCGCCGCACCCACCAGCCAGAGCAGTAACAATGTCTCGTCGTCACCGTCGTCTTCGTCACCCGAAATCAGCGATCCCCTCTCGCTCCTCAAATCCAGCACCACACTGCTAAAATCGCACACGACGACGCTCTCGCTGCTGCTCATCAACCCGCCGTTTACAGCGTCGGCAGTGTCTTCAAAGATTGGAGACGTGAGTTCAGGGGCGCTGAGTGGCATGGTAGCTGCCGCTAGCTATGTACCTCGTGGTAGTAATAGCAGTAGCAGTAGCAGTGGAGATGTACACATGCTTCTACAGACGGAAATCACAAGTCAAGTGCGCGGGATCCTGGCGTGCTGGAGCGACGTCTTGAGCTTGGTTTGCCGCATCGCCGAGGCACAAGCAGCAGCAGCAGCAGCAGTGTCACAACAAGGCAACGGCAAAAGCAAAGGCTCGGTTACAGAGGCTGAAAAACAAAATGTACTGTCGACTACGGGCGTGGTGTGGGAGGCGTGTGATGGGCTGGTCAAGCTGTGCGATGAGGGTGTTGTAGGGCTCGTTGTGAAAAAGGCAGAGGAGTACCGTGCTGTGCTTGTGGATGCGATTGACGAGTTGAAGGAGTGGGGGGAGGATGTTGCTGATGAGGATGACGATGAGGATGATGATGGTGTAGAAGCAAGTGACGAAGATGAAGACGAGATATTCGGGACCGAGAAAAAGTTATCCAGGGGCGACACGGAAATCAAAGCGCTCCTGGATCAAAGTGTCAAGAAGCTGAAGATGGTGGCGATGCTGTATCAAGCGCTGATTAAGCGGCGGTTGAAGACGTTTCCGGCTTCGACTACTATATCGACATGGACATTGGAAGATAACAGCGACAAGAACAAACATGACAAGGACACGAATTCCCCACACTCTACCCTCAACGCCCTGATGCAAATGCTCAAACGCATACCCGAGACGGTGGATGACATTGCAGGGGCGTTTTACGACTTGGATGGCGACGAGGCCAAGCACATGGTGGAGCGGTGCTGTGCAGAAGCCAAGGGCGCTGTGGAGCTGGTGCGGTGTACATGGGGGACGGGCACGGCGACGGCAACAAGTCCGGGGCGGGAAGACGAGTTTACGGCGTGGTCTGCCAAGTGGATTGTTGCTTTTGATAGTGTTGTTGTTGTTGTATGAAGCTCAAATACTACTCTTTTCTTCTTCTTTCGGGGGCATAGCATGTGTTTGTGAGAAGCTTGGATCTGTTGTTGTTGTTGTTGTTGTTGTTGTTGTTGTTGTTGTTGTTGTTGTTGTTGTTGTTGTTGTTGTTGTTGTTGTTGTTGTTGTTGTTGTTGTTGTTGTTGTTGTTATTATTATTACTATTGTTGTGTACAAGCTTGGATGTCAATGGTACGTAAAAAGCTTGGATGTTATGCCTTGGAAGCTTGGATGCTCATGGTCTGCAGAAGCTTTGGGGAGGGTACTTGATACGCTAACCAAGTACAAGCCGTGCACGTGTGTACTTATGCGCAGTTGGTCGGGTAACAAGAAAAGACAGAAAAAAAAAACCATCCACTCGGACTCGAGCCGTCTGGTGGGTTTTACTAGTGGCAAAAATTTATGTCTGTGGTAAAGTTTATCGAGCAGAGAGATAAACACAAAGGTTAATTATGCTTTTAGCTTTTTTTGGGGGGGTTTTTTTGAATCTTTTTCTGTTGTTCTGGAACGCTGACGGTGGAGACCGGGGAATGTAAGCACGAGAACGATTACACGTCGAGCACACAATGCTATCACCAAAGCATACGATTATGAGATGAAT